>NC_056751.1:512298233-512308233 GCF_019279795.1 Protopterus annectens | reverse complement strand
ATTATTTCTGGGTCATCAGGTGAGTCAGTACTCCTTTCTCTGTCTTTAGAGTACTAATTTCTTGAGTATGACCCCAACTTCAGTTTTTAACTTTCATTTCCAGCTCTTGATTCTTCTGCTACACTTTTCATTTGTTTCTTTCATTTGCAGATGCATATATTTCACATATGTGTGCATTTTTTTACTTCCTTTTCTGGGTTTATGTGATGCATTGTTATGACCACCTGTGAAGTTTCAGACATTACGGAAGTCTGTAAGCCAGTAAACTCCTCTTGTAATAGAATAATGGCTTTCACCTTGATGATTTTTTTACTTTGAATTTCCCCAGTGATTTGCACCACAACAAAATGCTCAGTCTTAATCTTGTCAAAGCTGACTTGTAGTGGAACTGGATGAGTAACACATTCAATGGCTGGGTCTTCACTTGATTCCACTGAATTTTCTGTCCAGTTACTTTCAGACTGAATTGCGTTAGTGCATCATTGAACAGTGAGTAAAAATGTCATTTCCTACATCATAGAAAGAGTAGCTTGGTGCAGCTTTTGCTCAATGTTGCTTATCTAGACTTCAGTTTGTATTGGATTGCTTTCTTTGCTCTGTCACTTGTTCATTTATTTCAGAAAGTTTAGAAGTGTCACGGTAAAACTCATCTCAAATTTGACATTCATCAGACACTATCTGTAAATGCCTTCATCATCAGTTGCCACTATCTATTTCCTTAGAGTCTCTTATAGGAAGGGTTGTTTGGCTGTGCTGGAATTAATGCAAACTCACGTTTTCCCTTGATCAGCTTAAAACTCAACTTAACAGGACCACCCTTAGGTTCAAACTCTAGTGCGGTACTGTCGTTGACGTGACATAAGGCTTCTATAGTTTGCCTATCTTTTCCATTTTCTTACATAGGAACACAGTTTCTACGACATCAGGCTGTCCTACAATTTTATCATTTTCTTTCACAAGTTTCACTGGTTCACTTAATGAGTTTAAATTCATAGAACAATTTTCATCTTTTCACAACAGAGAGAGATAACCAACGTTTTTTGAGCTGTTGTTCTTTTTATTACACTTTTGAGATTTAAAATCTGAATGTTTTTCTGAGGAAAACTGACACCAGATGCAAGTGGCTTTGTGACAGAGACCATGATTATCTTTGCTGTTCTCCGTAAAAGTCACTTCCTTTCCTGCACTTAATGAGACTCTCTTCTTTCTGTTTGAGAGAACCCTTTTCCTTTTGCAGGTCTGTCAATGAAGTGTGATTATTGCTCTGTGAGCTTTCTGGAGATTAAGTTGTTCAGTGAGTACCTTTAACAACATTTATTTTAATTTGGTAGAACACTGACAATTATTAAAATTTTATTCAAGATCCTGCATTTATCAAGTGTTTTAGTTCACTTTGTAGTTATGTACTTTTGTAAGTTCCTCATTGGTAAGTGTCAACACTTACCAGTTTTAATTACACTTTCAGATTTCTTCTGTTGTATAATCTGGGTGAAAGTATCATGCATATTCTTTAGAAATGTTATTTCCATAACAAATACACTGTAAGCAGAAGCTTGTGTACAGTTGTTAATTTTAGTTTTTCTGCACTGGACTTTGCGTAACACATTTTTAGATGACAAATTATACTACTTTGTCTTTAAATCACTGATAGTGCCATCTACAGTATGGGACGTTTGCCATATTTCTGTTTTAGCGCTCTGTAAACACCATAATATCTTGAGCTTGACCATGATTTCTGTCTTTTTTAAGTTGAGACAAGAGATTAGATGGGTCTTTTCCCAATTTTATTCAGCGTGCTTTCCAACTCAAGTAAGCAGAGTAACTTACCTTTTGATTTGTCTTGGACTGGCCTTTCTGAAGCCTGTTCAGACTGTTTCTGTAACTTCATGCATTCCACAGAATCTAAAGCTTTCTTCATTCTAATTCTTTACTGAATCCAAACTCTGTTTAAAAAAACCCTTGTTCTTTCATGCTTGTGCTATCACTTTACTTAAAACTTTAAAGTTTATTACTCTAAGTGCTTCAACTTGTTATTAAAATTCAGATAGTATTTCTTCATTTTTCATCTGTTTTACTTTGACAGCTTTTTTGCTGGCCAGTGTTATTCAACAATCTGTTAAGACCCTGTAACATTTTAGTTTCATTTTCAGAAATAATTAGTTACAATGTTACTATTGATTCTCCCTGATTAGCGACAGCACCCCATAGTAGCTTTTGTAGTTCATGCATTAAACTGTTCTTGCAAAGCTTTAACATCATTGAGTGCTTTGCTTGCTTCTTGTTGTTACTGGTTGGCCATTTCTTCTACAGCCACATTTTTAAAGGGCCAACACTTTTTCCACAAGTTCCGATTTTTGAAGACAATCTTTTCCTGAGCCTCTTTTATTAGAACAATTCCACATGTAGACAGAGTTTTCTTGCAGCTGCAAGCTTTCCTCAGTTTTAGTAATCCAATACTTGGTTTGACTTGTTTTTTGTTTATACCTTTCATATATTTGCCAAAGGTTTCTTATACTGCCCACTAGAGTGAAGCGGGTTCAGACTGTATTGTTAATTTCTACTCACTCCACATTACTCTGTCTCTTTTTACTTCTCAGCTGGATTGGCTTACACAACTTGATCAAGTTCAGCAAAACATCCAGAGCAGACTTCAACTGTCATTTCACCACCCTTTTGCTGCAGTAAGATTCTTTTTTCTAGTATGGGCACAGCATGTATACCAATGTAGAAATGTTAATGGGTCCATACTTGTTAAGTCACACTTTTAATCACTTCACGATACCCTACCATATTACATGTAAGCATTTAATAAACTTTGTTAGTGTTCCACAAATCAACACTGTTTACGATTCATTTCAAACACAGGTTACAGTCCCAGTTTTTCAATGTTCACAATTCAGAATTGTCTGACATTTTCTCAGAAACACAATTCATAAAATTTGTGTTGCAAAAAGATTCTTAACATGTGTATTTAACCATTCCAATGAATTCATTGCACATCTTTTTTAAGCAGCCTTTCAGCATTTTCATATAATATAACTTTTTGTTGGAAAAACTCTCATTAGTGTATTTTATGCCACCACTGTTTCTCCATAGTTCTTTCAACATTGCTGAAAAGCCATTTTATTTGTTTTACTCTTAATGTCCAGCTTCTGTTTCTGACTGATTCTGCATTGGTCATAGTAGGGGAAAGTTTAAGAACTCTGTTCAGAACTGATTAGTTGTTAGGCAGCCCCTGGAAAGATACATTTCATTTTGGGTTTGGGAACAGAGTTTAGGCAGATCCCTTTGTACATTGTTTTTTAGGTTGTTCTGTCTAATGCAAATGTAGACAGCCATTGCAGTCTACTGTTTGAATTGCATGGATCAGTTTTAATGTAATACATCTTCTTTATTAAGCTTTTTTATGGGCCAATGGTATGTGTGAACTGTTGCCTCTTTGCCAGTGCCACAGCATACTGTGCCACCCCCAGTTTAATATAGTCATCCTCAGCAGATGGCTCCTCCAATGACTCCTCATCTAGTTGTACTGCCACTATCCAGAATTCTGCATGGTCCTCCTCTAGCAATTGTCCCCTTTGTTTAATCTGCCATCTCCATTTCCTATTATGTAACACTATGCATACTGCAAATATGTTTGCAATTGTGCTAGGATCATACTGCATGACACAGCATGAATACTCCAGACAGTGAATGCAACCCTTCAGAAGCCCAAACACACATTCAGTTATGTTCCTGATATGCAAATGTGCAGAATTATAGCTCTGGTCTGCTTAATTTTGTGGCTATCTAATGGGTGTCATCAAGCATGGTATCAGGGTCTATCCAGTATTGCCAATAAGATGGTCCTGCGAAGATTCATTCCTTGAAAAAATGTTGATCTAGGTCACAGGTGTATCATGTGTGGGTGTCATGGAAACTGCATGGGTGGCTTACAAACACATTGTAGATGATACCCTGTGCACTAAAGACCACCTGCTAGTTTGATACCCTTTGCACTTCACATACCTGTATCCCCAGGTGGGGCCTTAATTTCAATGTGGTTGCAGTATATGGCTCCCAGAACCTCAGGAAAATGGGCTCCATTATAGAAGCCCTGTATGGTGATTCCTCTTTCCTGTGTGGTATGTGGAACCCACGTATGTTCCCCATCATGCTGCAGCACAGAATTGAGGAGCACATGGAAGATTCTTGAGGCAGATGCCCAAGATAACCTTACTGTGTCCCCAGTGGGTCACTGACAGGTACCTGTAAATAGTATATGCAAATCCACACATACTTTGGTATCCACTGGCATAGGCAGTCTTCAACTTCCAAGGGGCTGCAAATGAGGCTGATACACGTCCACTGTGCCCTGCATGGTATCTCCTTGCAATAGTCCAAAATGCTGGTGTAATGGAGTACATAATAAGTTAAGTGCAGTCAAATGACACTGTACTCCCAGTAGCTTTTGACTGTGATCACAGCATGTTGGAAATACACATTAATTAATGTGGTGGAAAACCCTAATACTTTTCATAATTCCCATACATGAACTGCAGGAATCCATGGATTTCAATTCCATGGCATTCACAGCTCCATGGAGCAGCATTTATAAGCTTTTGAATTACTCTGTTGTCTTGATTTTCCTCATTAACATACACTAGGCCATTCATTTTAATAATATTCCTCATTATCATATCATTACATGGGGATTAGAATATACAGTGCCCAACTTTGCTGCTCCTCAATTACCACTAGAGCTATGTGTGTCTCTGAAGCTCACACACCCTGAGCATGGCCAGTCATCACACAAATTCCCTTAACTTAATGCAGCAACATTTTCTGAATCTCACGCATGGTGTCTGTTCACAAGAATATTTTCACTTAAAACAATCAAATCTAAATGGACAAATGTCATTCAAAACCAGAAACCACAACAAAACAGCTGAGAAGATACCACAGAAATTCCAGTAAGCTGTTTTTACAAAAAAAGTTGTTTTTTTTTATGAAAATAAAGTTGAGCTACTAATTTCAACTGAAAAGCTGAAGGCATCCAAAAATTAACCAAAACATGGCAAAATTCAACCTTCTGTAACCATTTAACTTTGCAAAGCCATTGTGGAGGCAGAAAAAAATGCACCCTGGCCACAGGAGAATGTTCAAGCTCAAGCCTTCAGCAAAGTTAAACAAACACTGATGTACAATCCAGTACTCATCTACAATATCACCAGTCCAAAAGACATGAATACTGATGTCAAAAATTATGTTGTGCATGGAGTGTGGTGATTAAACCATGAAATCTGGAAAAGACAAATCATTTACATGCTACTATAGTGTGAGACATGATCTTAACAATTGTTAAGCACCCCCTGCTTAACCTGTTAAGGTCAGGTCTCATGCTAGACAGTCAAATATACCAGCTCTAATCCGCAAATGACAGTGACAGTATAAAAATAGATTTGTTTCTGTCTGCTGTCTGTGCTGGTAATGTGCCCCTGATTTATAAACTTAGAAAGCTGATAAAATAAGGATTTGTGTTAGCCTGCATTTTCTGAAGGATACTGTGACAACCCACCACAGGACCAGTAATCAAGGAGCCTCAGTCCTCACCACTGGCACCAGTAGGGGACATACACTGGGAGGTACACACACAGTATTTCAAGTTGCAGCTCTCTGCATCAAGTGCAGTTTCCCTTAAGAGCACACAGAGACCACAGTCAGTCCAGGACTGGTTTCTGCTTCTTTTTCCAGACCTCCAATAAGACTCCCCGCTAGCACAGCTATAGAGTTGAGATCTCAGCTGAGTGGCCAAGCCAAAACCTCCAGCACCTTCTCTGTCCAACCAGTGCTTCAGGTCCCTGCCCAAGTAGCTGACACACACACTCTGATTTATTTTGCACATACACACACACACACACACACACACACACACACACACACACACACACACACACACACACACACACACAGAACTGGGAAAGGCTGGCACAGATTTAATACCTATGCCCCCTTCTGCCCAGACTATAAGGAAGTTATTACTGCCATCAGCCAGCTCCTTATCAGCTACTTTAAGGCCCCTAACAAAGGGTGTCTAATCTTACTGTATAATGTTACTATTAATACAAATGGTAGTTTGACCAAGAACAAGGCTGTTAGGAGTGGCCCACAGTATCACCAAATAAATATGCAAGTACTCTCAGAACTTAAATATCTCTAGACAGATTAGCCACAATGAAATGTTTAAACATGTTTAATAATAAATAATAAAATAACAAGACAATACTAGATATATATATTTACAGTAACAGAGTTCAAAATCACAGGAAATATTTAAAACAACATTACAGGACAGTCTCAAATAAATAAAGTAAAACATCTAAACTATGATTCACTATATTCCTGACTATATCTAAGAGAATTACTACACCCTAGTACACTTACTTAATTAGATCAGCAAAGCAGATGTGGTGACTGGATCTTGTGAGGTCCAAGGCAGGATAGAAAATGCTCTGTCTCTCTCTCTCTCTCTCTCTCTCTCTCTCTCTCACAGACTTCTTAAATTAATATCTCAAATATTACTGCTGGAATAGCTTGGAGAATGGCATCATTTCTTGTCATCTGACTCTATCCCAGATAAAACCCCCACTGCTAAAACCTAGCAGTATTAAAAATACATAGACAAGGGCTTTGCATCAGATCTTTGGCAAATGATGGAAGTTGTAAAACAATTTATATTCTTCCACATTTAAAGACAATAAAGAACACTTCTCTAATGCAGACACCATGTCTCCTGCTGCACTGAAACTGAAAGATAACATCTTTTTATTGAGTGGCCATAAAGTAATTTAATTTCAGCTATTTTTCTGAAGTTAACCTTCTGTATTCCAGTTTCCACTGTTAAAATATATACACCTGAACAGATACAAAAGTGCAGATACATTTCTGTTCAATTCCAGTAGGGCATGCTGTGGTTACATTTTCAGCACTTTGCAAAACCTTTTCAACTCACACTTCTGTACCAGAAGTTTGATATACACCTGACATAGAGTTCTAATACATTTGTAGCAAAAGTATTTCTTATAAATCATGTTGATATTCACAAATGACATAATTATTTACAAAATTCCAGACAGTTTGGCTGGCAGTATCTTTTTTCATGAGAGATACAATGTCTGAAACTCAAATGTATGTCATTATTTAGTGAGTTCAGTCTCGGTGATTTGTCAGAAAACTATAGACCAAGTATATCAGGCAAAAAATCCATACATTCTGCAAAAATCTGGACAGTTAAGAGGCATGCTAAGATGACTGTAAACATAACAGACATTTTTTTACACTGTCTTTCTGACAGTGTTCGCTAAGTGCTTTACAGCTTTGAAAGATGGCAGGAGACAGTGTTTTTTTTTTCTCTAACTAGTAGTACATGCAGCAGACAAAGCTCTATGCATTGCAAGTAGTTATGACTAGCTGTCAAATCATAACCCCTTATTATGTGTTCTTGACATAGGTGCCAAGATTCACCACTCGAGCTTGGTTTTCATGGTGAATTTCTTGGCATCCATGTCTAAAATAAATAATAAGTAGGTTATGATAGGTGACCCGCTCATAATTCTCTATAAACCAGGTCCTGCTTTACTCCAGATAGACAGGTTCTGAAACCTATTGCCTCTCGATCTAAAATAAAGTTATTCAAAAGTAGAAAAAGACTGCTTTATACGTGTGGGTGTATATAAGAAATTCTCAAGATATCAATCAGGGCTAGAGCACATTCACCACAAAACATTAGTTTCACAAAATTAATCCTTATTACTTGGACAGAACACCACTGAGTTACCTGAGATTGCTTATGTGACAGAACCAAAAAAGCAAATGATTGTGACCACATCGTCAAGAAACCCAGTGCCTAAGCAGACTCTGTCTGATACCCGTGAAGACATTGCTATGTATCTGCAGAGAATCGTGGCAAATCAACTAGCAGCTATTAAAAGGCATGACAGATTAAAATATGCTACCAAACTTAATAATAAGCTACAAATGGTCATTTAATATGTAAGAGATGGATGGTCCAATCACTGGGCACATACAAATTATTTCATGTACAAGTACTATACTGTCAGAGTACAATTGTCTAAACATAATGGTTTGTTACGTTAACAAGACAAAACGGATATATCTTTGTCATGACATGACAAAGTGCTAAACCAGATAAATGAAGGATCTAAAGACCTGAATAAGTGCTATAAAAGAGCCAACTATTGGTATGGTGGCCCAGTATTAATATGGACACTGCAAAACTTCTGTCAGTGCCAGTATTGCATAACCTCCCCCCAAAGGAGAAAACACGTGATACTAACCATATCACTAAAAGGTCCCTGGCAAAGGTGCTTAAAAGATCCAAATCTAACAGGTTTGGCAGCACTCTACTTCTTGAATAACAGCTCTTAAAGAAGCCAATATAAAAAAGTCTCTCTTTTTTCCTCACCATGTCTCACACTCACAAGCAGTAACAATTGTACTTCCAAGGAAGAGTATATCATGTACAGTCTCTGCCACCAAGTCAAACTCTGGTAAGCAGTAATGGTCCCAGAGTCAAGAAAAGAAAATAATTCAAAGTCTTTTTCTTTCCAGATCATGCACGGACAAACAGTAATAGTTAAAAAGTTGATTCACTTTCTTTTGCCAGAACTTCCACTAGCAAGTGGTAGCAGTTGCAAAGTAAAGGTTAGGAAAACAAATCAGTCTCTGTCTTTCACCACTCATTGGCAGATAACAGTACAAAAGGTCTTTACATGGGCCTTTCATCCAAATAACCAACAACCATGGCACACAGGTGAAATGTTTGGGTAAGTGATGACTCACTGGATGTAAAGGTAACTGTCTTTAGCACACAAAATAAAGCTTTAACGTATCTTTTAAAGCAGACTGCTGCAGACTCAGAGTGATAAAAGTCTCCAGCAAATGAAACGTTACTGGCAAATGAAAAAGTCTTGGCATAAAAGGTATCTTAAGTAATGCCTTAAAAGTCATGTAAATCAATGTTTCTGGCTTTATATTCCTTAGCAGAAAATATTATTCAGTATTCTAACCACCAGGACTTCCTGCAGCAGTCCTGCGACTCAGGAAAAAGGCTCCCATCTCAGAGGCAACCACTGCACCCTTCATGTGTCTTACTTTAGGGGACAAATCTTCCAGACGCTTCTGGATTCTTGAACACTAATTTCCACCATGTTGTCAGTAGATTTGGCTTTTATAGATGTTTACTTCCAGCTATCTCCAATTACCTGATCTCTTGGATAATTTTCTTAAAGGGACATCCTTACTTCCTTGTTTCTGCATGCTACCCTGTGATAAAAACTGATTTTCCCATATATACTCCACGTAACCCACATTGTATGATGCATCTAATGGCCCTGCCTATTATCCATTAGGAATGTCTCAGTCGTGCCATCACAATGTGATATATGGTTGCACTTTATTTTACTCAAGTATGCCTTAGGTCAACATCTGTTTTTTCGACTTTCTTTGGTCAACAAAACAGGTCAAAAGGTGTGCTAGATTAACAGTCCCTGGGATTAGGGAATATGCCCTTTTCCCAAGGTTTGTGTGATCTCAGTTAGTATATATAATTAGCAGTGGATGGGGAGGTGCAGAGAGTCTTGACCCCTTGCAAAAAACACAGTTTTTTAGTTTTCATGGTCTGCTGTTATGCTCATAGCATGCTTCTTGAGGTGTTGACACTGCAAATGTCAACTTTTACTTGTCAACATTCACAACGTCAACATTTGAGCATTTTGGTATATTTTAGTACACACACGCATATATATATATATATATATATATATATATATATATATATATATATATATATATATGGGTCTACGTTACTTCACAATCTCAAAGAAACGTAGAAACCCACTTATGAGAAAGTGCACTACATCGAAAGTGCACTTTCGCAAAAGCTGATTAAAAATTAACTACTTTAAACACTATTTTGCAGGGGAGCAAGCCCCCTGCACCC
>NC_056751.1:512230733-512293233 GCF_019279795.1 Protopterus annectens | reverse complement strand
ACTTATGAGAAAGTTTTGAGAGGAGATTATAGAAGCAGTGGAGAGAGGTAAAGGAGCTACAGTACAGAGTTTTTGGGGAAAATTGTGGAAGTAAGTCAAACATTCTGTTCATTCTAGGTCAAGGAGGAGATCCAACAGTGGAGAAGAAAGGCGAATATATAAAAGTGAAGAGACCACTCTTAATGTAGCAGTCTGCTATGCTGATTCAGTCACATAAACATCAACATTGTTTTGTTTGCAGTTAAATATATTGTCACTACTTGTGAGTTGACCTGAATTTTGTGCTGCATTGTTTTTTGTCTCAGACATAGGTCATGGATGGAAAGTGCCTGCAATCTGAATGCTCCCTGGTTTAAAAAATTTAAAATAAAATCAATGACTGATTAGGAATGCATGCTAAACTTTAGTATCTGCAGATAGTGCAAAACTAGATAACGGATAACGTACATTTTTTAAAAAAATGTTGCCGAATTCACATTTACAGCTTTTACAATATGCATTTACAAATTCGTATAACTTAAAATGTTTTGGTACATATCTCCTTATACTAATACATTTGAAAAACTTTCCACAAAGATTATTTATTGACTTTTCTGTCATTCACTTTATCTTTTTCTCTCTCTTTGAAAAGAACATATATGATGAATAATCAGATTAATATTTTGAGAATGGCTTACACAAAAAATGACAGGCCAAATCCTTGTAGGTTCTAAATAGTTATACCAGTCTGTGTAAGGTGCATAGCTATAGAGCTGTTTTCAGAGTTGTTATGCCAGTGAATTATATGATCACGAGATTATTCTTTGATTGTTGTTAGAAAAACATGCTATTCATTTTGTACAATCAAATGCATAATATATTTGATTAATACCTTTTAGTGGGTCAACACTATTTCATAGAAAAAGATTGACCTTTTTAAGCTATATATAATTCTTAATAAAGTATGACACTTTTAACAGCTCTATTTTAAATGTTAACAACCTAAAATCTTTACATATGAATACACCTAATTAATGAAGCAATTAGGTAAAATTATAATCAGTGATGAGAAAAACTGTTGGAAAAGTCTATTTTGAGTTAAGTCAAATGTCAGTGAAAGAACTACCATAAATATCCGCTGCTTAATATTTTGTTGATGTTAATACTAATGGCTATGTGTGTCTGCACCTGTTTGCTAGGAAATTCTGAATTCAGGTTCAGCTGCAGTGCCTTTTTTGGAGGCAACACCAAGTAAACATGTCCCTGTTTGCATCTGAATGTTCAGTTGTAAATAAAATATACTGTGTCAGTACATACCATTGAGAGATTTGACAAATCTGTAGTCTCTGTGCCTGCACCAAGGTGGGTGTGTCATTGTAGCTCATGAAGTAGATCTGGCTCTACAATTTTATTAGTTATTATCAGAGTAAAGATATACCATTCTCGTACAAAATGTGAGTGCAGGGACTATCTCGAACTACAAAAGGAATCCAAACTTAGCCAAAAGTAGTAAAACAGATGTTATGGTGCAGCACGTGAGAAAGAAACTTGTGTTGAAAGAGATGGGAGATTAGTTCTTGCATAATTAAAGCGTCACCAGAAAAGCAACTGTAAAGAATGACAGAACAAAATGAATTTTCAGAAAGCACCTCAGTACAATTCCAGGAAAATGACTTTAAAGATAATATGCCAATACATTAGTATGAGTATATATAAGTTCCTAAAGGGAAAATTACCTCTCAGATAGACTTCTTAATATTTCAATTTTTAAACAGTTAATATTAACTGACTTTTATGAGTAATCACTTTTTAAAAGTGAAAATGCTGATTTTTTTTTTTAGATGAGTATAAATAAGCAAGTTAATTTCACTGTACAGTAAATTCTGCATTATAAGGGGGCAAGATAATGACTGCATACTTAAGCAAATAATTTTTGAGAATCGACAAGTTGTGTAAAACAAAACATTTTTCATGTATTGGTGCAAACAAGTTTATATGGTGGTATTTCACTTCATCTGTGAATGTTTAAATGTAAAGAAATAGGGAAACCAGTGCAAGTAGATGCAAAAAACGTGTACTGGTGCAAACATGATTATTGCATTTCAAAATATATGAAAAAATGCATACTGATAAAGAACTAACAGTAAGGGTAAACCCATGTGGTTGAACATGTAAGTCTTACAATAGTGGAGCATGTTGGACATACCTTTTTATTTATTTGCACATTTTTGACTAGTTGAAGTGGACTGGTTTTATACCTTCTTTCAGCTATGACCCAGGCCAAATGTAAAAAATAAAAAAAAGATTAATAAACAGAGCTGGAACAAAGACACAGTACAAATAACAACTTCAGTAAAATATAAGTTTGCCAGTCAAATGACTGGGTACATGACAAGTTATTGAACAAAATATACTAAAAGTCATAAAACTGAATGCAAAATCCTGAACTGTCAAAATATATTGAAAATTTACAGTGCTGAACTGAAAGCACCTACTAATAGCATATATTTGCTACACACACACACACACACACACACACACACACACACACACACACACACACACACACTCAAACATATGGATTCACTTTACATGCTCGAAATTCTGAAATATCGGATTTCAGAATCTCAAGCCCATAAAGTGGAAATCCTAATAGATTGAAAACCCAGAAGTGTGAAATTCAAATTTCGCATTTCGGAGATGTTGAATTAGCGGTTCTGGTATTGCGCTGTGTTCATGGATTCAGGTAAGTGTTTATGTTTTAAAGGTTTTGGGTAGGGGCTGCAGTGTGTGTTAGTGTGTTTTGTTACTGTGATGTGTGTGTGCGAGGGGAATGTAGCTTGTGTGGTGGTGTTTCATGTGTTTGTGTATTTAGTGCGACCTTGGAGTTAGTATATTTAAGTAGGGTGGTGTGGGGTGGTGCATGGGGGCTTCCTCCCCTGCTTGTATGTAGGATAGGGATGAGTGTTTGTGTGTGGGGAGGAAGGTGTGTGTATGTGTATGTGTGTGATGTGTGTGTAGTATAGAAGTCGCGATTTTGAATTTTGTCGCTTCTGCATTTTCAATATTTTAGGATTTCCACTCGATATTTCAGAATTTCGAGCATGTAAAGTGAATCCATATATATATATATATATATATATATATATATATATATATATATCCATCCCCAATTCCCTTCCCCATATTTGTACATGTGGCTAGGGTCTCACTTCAACAGTGACAATCATCTAGAGCCAAGGTTTATACTATCGGATATATATATATATATATATATATATATATATATATATATATATTGTTCTTCTTCTTTCGGCTTTTCCCGGTTAGGGGTCGCCACAGCAGAACTCTGGTCCGCTAATGATTGGCAGTAGATATTTACGGTGCTGAGGTGCCAGCTCAACACCCAACCTTCAACGAAGGCACGCCATTTACGCAAGTCTTTTGAACACCACTCGACTGTGTGGAGGACATGCAGACTCCACACAGAAGGCGCTCCAGCCGAGAATCAAACAGGAGAACCTCTTGCTGTGAGGCGACAACGCTATCGCTGCACCATCGCGGCCTAATAAATATATATATGTATATATATATATATATATATATATATATATATATATATATATATATATATATATGGATCCCCTTCACTACACAGACACGCCACAAAGCCGACACCCAAAACACCGACACCAAAAGACTGAAAACACACAATACCGACAACTCACAAAACCGAACACCATAACACCAACACCCAAAACACCGACACACAAAACATAAACTACACATTGCACACAACTATACATGCACTAACCTTAACCCAAACCCTAACCCTAAGGTCCGACACAACAGCACACTTACCCTACCCGCACCCTAACCCTAACTCACTTAACCCACTCCTAAACCTAAAGTCTGTCACTATCGCACACTTACCCTACCTGCACCCTAACCCTAACTCACTTAACCCACCCTTAAACATAAAGTCCGTCACTATCGCACACTAACCCTACCCGCACCTTAACTCACTTAACCCGCCCTTAAAAGTACAGTCTGTCACTATCGCACACTTACCCTACCTGCACCCTAACCCTAACTCACTTAACCCACCCCAAACCTAAAGACCGTCACTATCGCACACTTACCCTACCTGCACCCTAACCCTAACTCACTTAACCCACCCTTAAACATAAAGTCCGACACTACCGCACACTCACCTTTCCTGCACCCTAACCCTAAATCCATAACTATCGCACACTTACCTGTCTGCTCCCTAACCCTAAATCCCTCACTATCGCACACTTACCGAGTCGCGCTCACACGTTGCCCATGTCGGTGTTTTGGCTGTCGGGATCTCACCTTGTTGATCATCTGCATTGTCGGTCTTCTCGTATCGGTGTTTTCAGTGTCAGCTTTGTAGCGTGTCGGTGTAGTGAAGGGGACCCATATATATATATATATATATATATATATATATATATATATATATATATATATATATATATATATATATATATATATATATATATATGTATATATCTATGTCTCTCTTAGTATATACATATATATATATATATATATATATATATATATATATGTGTGTGTGTGTGTGTGTGCGCGCGCGTGTGTGTGTGTGTGTGTGTGTGTGTGTGTGTGTGTGTGTGTGTGTGTGTGTGTGTGTGTGTGTGTGTATATATGTGTGTGTGTGTGTGTGTGTGTGTGTGTATATATATATATATGTGTGTGTGGTGTGGGCGTGTGTGTGTATACACATATATATATATATATATATATATATATATATATATATATATATATGGGTCTAATGCTAAATTTTGAAGTTTCAAAACTTTGAATTTCTTAAGGTGGAAACCATAAGATCAAAGTTTTGAAATTTTGAAATGTAAATTAAAAAAAAAAATAACAAAAAAACTTTTGTTTTTCTGTTTTTGCAGGGGGGCAAGCCCCCTGCACCCAACACCCCCTGCTAATTAAATAAATCAACTCTAAGATCACACTACAGCAATAAAAATGGTAAATATACCATTCCGCTCTATATGGCGATCTCCATTTAAATGGTTCAAAGTTTCAAAACTTCAGTCTTATGGTCTCGACCATAAGAAATTTGAAGTTTTGAAACTTTAAAATTTAGAAGTAGACCCACATAGATATAGATAGAGATATAGATATAGAATTATTTAATATCTTCTAAACTTAAGATCGAAAAGAAAATATCGACAGAGGAATATCTGAACTTAAAAACATCTAAACTCACAATATTGAGAAAAATCTAATCACATCCAAAACAATTTTTTTTTGCAGGGTGGAACAAGCTCCCCCTGTATACATTCTAATTATAGATACCAACTCCGATGTCACACAACAGTGGGGAAAGGGTGTAAATTCTTCCCTGGTATAACTTTGATTTTGTCAATATTACTGAGGGAATTATAAGGGAGGAAAGGTCCTATGTGGAAGAAAATACTACTGAGCTAATTCAGATGAATATTTGTAATTTCCAGCTACTAGGCATGCATCTTTATGGGTCTGTTAAGAGAGGACTGTGCCTACTTAACCGGTCACGTTCTTCAAAGAAGTACAAATACATAAGATGAGTAACTGTCACTATCAGTGCATGGAGCCTATGTGGATCTTGTCAAAGCATCTGATGCAATTCCACACACAAAGATCATAAATAAAGTAAAAAAAACTTCATATTTAACACTTATGATAACCAGTGGATAACCAATTGGCTGTCTGTAATAACCCAGGTAATAATGATAGGTGGCTAACTGTCCATATCTATAGAAGTCTCATCAAGGGTGACACAATGGTCAGTTAACAGTATTTTACTCTTTAGGCATCTTTTCTTTTGTGCTCAGGTTAACACCGATATCCTTTGGATGACCAGGGTTACTGATGATTGCAAACCTGGATTGACTCTCCTCTGCCCCTCAAAACAATCAGTATGTGGTGGAGGTCAGATGTAACCCATTCCTAACAAAACAGTAATGGTCTGAATTTAAGTATCATCAAATTCAGCATCCACTTATTTTGGAGTCAGATAATTCCTCCAACCTCTTATACAGAGGGCAAACATTAAATGGATACCATCATACTGAACTTCAGTTTGCTCATGGAAAAAATGTACCCACTGATGAATACCAGTCAGTGCAGCAGTAGTAAGGAAGGCTTTCCTTGTAGCTCACTTTACCTTAACAGGCTGTCCAGTCAGTCTAAGAAGGTTACTGTTCCCATTTATAATGCACTATTTCATCCAGTCTTTAGTACACAAATCAGTTATCTATACTCATAAAAATACCTTGTACAAGATGACAGAGCACAAAGAGGTTCGTGAACAAAATAACCAATGAGCCCCCTCCCCCTCTCCAGGAACTGGCACCAGTATCCAAAACTATACCAAATTACTGTACGAACATTTATAAAGATGCATGAAATCAGCAATACCTGACAGGATTAAATCATCCTCCACAAGGAAGATAAAACCTGTCTGGTGGACATCTGCAATAAATAAACTCTATAACAAGAAAAAAATTCATGTCCAAGACCAAGAAGGAGCAGGTGTCCCATTGGAAGCAATCTCTTCTTAGCCTAAACAAGCAAATAAGAGCACTAGTGAAATCCTCCAAAGCAAACTTTGAGTCCAAATTAGCCACATCAACTAGAGAGGATCATAAGGCCTTCTTCACATATGTCCGCAATCTCAAAGGTATCACCCAGATCTGTTCAGAACTGGTGGTCAAGGACACCACATATACAAATGCCGTAGATATAACAAACTTGCTGGCTGACAGATTCAGTGAAAATTTCACCCTTCTGTCCCCACCGATCATTAAATCAGGACATTCCCAGTACATGTCCCTTCCCCTTATATCTAGGGATCCGGTCATCACTTCTCTTGCAAAGGCAAAAAATACAGTGTCCATGGGACCCAATAACATCCCAGGCTGGATCCTACATGAACTCAGGCAGGAACTTGCAGCACCATTAGGTGCTCTATTCAACCAAAGCCTGAGTACTGGCTTTGTCCCAGCTGAGTGGAGGAAAGCCACTGTCATCTCTTTACAGAAAGGTGGAGTGTCCACGGATCCAGGAAATTATAGACCCATCAGCCTAACTAGCCTGATATGGAAGGCCATGGAATGGATTATCATAGACCTCATTAAGAAGGACATTGGCAACCTCCAAACACTTGATCCCACACAGTTTGGCTTCATCAAGGGGAGGTCATGTCTGTTAAATCCAGTCGACTTTTTTGAGACAGTCACCAAAGCTATGGATGAGGGGAAGACAGTGCACACTGCCAACCTTGACCTGGCCAAAGCCTTCGACACCATCCTCCATTCGGGCATAATAGATAAACTCTCTCAACTAGGCATCAATCCGTATGTTACCAGATGTGTAGCTAACTGGCTCAATGATAGAACCCACCTGGTCAAAACAGGGGAAGCCACCTCAAGCAGTAAACCCATGTCGAGTGGCATACCCCAAGGTTCAATCTTGGGGCCTCTGTTATTTGGGATATACTTTTCTGAGGTGCAGGAAGGCTAACACAAGTAAGAACACAATGATTTTTAAAATCCTTATTAACAGTAGTAGCAAGTGGGATTTATTTGTTACCCAGTGTCTCCCTTGGTTTTGGAATAAACTCTTTCTGTATCTCTCCCTGTGAAAAAAATATTAATCATTCCACCTGGGTTCCATGAAACTGTATGGGTCCACCAGAGTCTACCAAGGGTTCTACAAGGAACATGTCTTATAGTGGTTGTTACAGACTTATTTGCACTTAAAAAAGGATTTTGTGAAAATAAGACTTAAAAAATAAATTTCCACTTGGAATGTTTGTGTCTTTCCCATCATTTGTCTGGAAAAGGTGCATTCCCAGCTGACATTATGCCCCCCCCCCCAAAATGAAGATGCATGAAATTTAAGAATTCAAGATAGTTATTTACCCTTGCTCATTGTGTTAACTGATGGACTGCATTATAGCTAGACTTTCCATCTTCAAGATCGTTCATTCCAGTAACACACACACATTCATTTGAGCGTGTTTTTATTTTTGCTGTAACATCAGTAAGCCATATCATTAAAGTTTACAAGTAGGTTTAGAGGTTCCTGGTCCTCACAGATTCTGGCTAGTCAGCAGAAAGGATTTTGTCAGCCTTTGGCGATCCAACAGGTAAACTGTGGCCAATCCACATAAAATTTTGTTTCATAAACCAAATTGAAGTGTTAGACTCCTGACTTGTTGCTAAGAAAGTTGAGTGTATGGTTTGCCATAGTCACATGTTACAACAGGGATACATTTTCATAGGGAAAAGCGTGTTGAGATAACACAAAACTGCATGCAGAGAGTAACTTAAATACTGGAACTGCATGCTACACTCTGTAGGAATGGAAAATCATCTGATGTTATTCCTTCCACCAACGATATATAAAAGTTTTCTGATAGGAAAATAAGTGATTACTTGCTAGTTTGAACTTTTATTTCTTATCTCAACAATCAATAATAGCACTTTTTCTTGCTGGTATACTTGTTGCAGTCTGCATCTGTATCGTGGAATTCTTATATAATGGGAAATACAGTATTTAGTAGCACTTGTAAAAAATGTTTCACGCTTGAATCAAGTTTTTCATTTGCACTTTGGATTGCAAAGAACTATCACTTTTGTTTTTAATGTTACACAAAGTTAAATGTAAAGTTGAAGAAAAGATATCTGTAATTCCTTTCTTGAAGATTGTTATTATTGACCTGAAATTTGTTATTATCGACCTAACCTCTTCCTATTCTGGAGACTTACAATTATGAGTAAATGTTGCTTGAAGTTTTTAAAGAAGTGCTAATGCAGTTTAGTGAAAATGAGCCTGAGTAAGGAAGCCTGAGGGTGAGACTGAAAGTTGTCAGATATGGTGCTGGTGAATGGGATGTTTGTTGCATCCAGACCTGCAAGACGTTGAACTGGGCTAGCTAATGCGGTGTCTTTCGCAGAGCAGTAGTCCTTCTCAAGTGAACTACGGCACTCTGTTCTGTTGAGATGTAGCATTGGAAAGCTTGCAGACTCTGCTATGACTGAAATGATGCTGGTGTTTGGTTAGCAAAAGGGAACTCTAGAACAGTAAAACTGACTAGATTTAGAGTGCTTCATGTAATAACAACAATTTGTTGAATCACAATTCAATGAAAATGGCTAACTAAAATTACATAAAAGCCATTAAGTGCTGTTTTCAAGTTCTCTCTATATATAAAAATATTATATAATCACAGAAATATACTTATTAGAAAATGTATTATAAAAGTTATAGTGTCACAGAGGGTGAAATGGGTGGGACTCCTTGAGCACTCTGATGGTTTTCATAGCTTTGCTCCACCACAAGAAGACTAAGGAGATAAATACATTGGTATGCATACATTCTGACATAGTACCACTAAAGTTCTAGCTTCTTCAGAGACACTAGGCTGTAACCTTGATATGAATCTATGAGCCTATGTTTGTCAGCAGGTCAACAAATAGTAGACATGTATATCAGCTATAATATGAAGCAAATTAAAATAAATTACATGTCTTGCTTTAATAAAAATAAAAATCAAGTGTGCTTCCCAAACAGTAGAAGTGTGGATAGAAACTAAAACAAAATCCACAGATCATTCGGACTCAATTTGTTGGCTACCTAACACAGACAACATTCAAACTGCATCACATTTATCCTGGGACTACAAAAGTAAGATCATTAAATTAGGAGCACTGGCTGTTAAGACTGATGTCGTACAGACAACATTTTGTCTAGTTAAACAATAAATAAATAATCGTTGCAAATGAAAGAGGACAGACAAGTGCTTTACCTACTTACACATTGGCTGATTCAGACTCAAAAGAGAAAATAGACTAGCTATGGCAACAGTATCTCCACTGTACGTTTTCACATTCAAGCCACACCTTTTTAATTCATCCTATGCTCTGCAGTGAAATAAAAGTCAGTCAAAATAGGAAATATAGTTAGTGAAATACTCCCCGAAGGAGGATTTGGATCCAAACCAGGAGAATCAGAAGCCCTTCATGGTGCCGTGAGCATCAATTATCATGAAAGAAAGGTCACAAGTTTTCAATAAGGAGCAAGTGGAGTTTATGCAATGAGCCAAAGGTCTCACAGTGATCAACAAATCCCCTAGCAGGATGTGTAGCTATATATTAATGCTTTTTAAATTAGCCTAAGAGACTGAGCAATGTACACTGAAAGAGTTTAATAGTTTTCTATAGCTAATGATATTCTGAATGACAAAAAGTGTTCTAGTATGTTTATTTATTGTATTTGTTTCTGTTTGTGTGTTGGTTTGTTTGTTTGTTTATTAAGTGAGATAGAACACTAATCCACATGGACCGTTTTCAAGTTCACCCATGGATACAGAAAAAAGGTGGATATGTATATACGAGAAAACAGACAGTAACATATAATATGAAGAGAACAGTATCAAATACTTTTAAATGGAATGGATACCAAATCATGTGACCTTTGCACAGTTTGACAACATCAGCGAAAACAGCTGAAAGAAAAAAACACTCAAAGAGATTGTAAAGGCCTTAGGAAAGCATTTGAATATGAAACTGTTCCTAACTGTGAAATGATTTCACACCCATAAGTAATCAAATGAAAACACAAAAGCATTTTGAAGAAAGTATATAGCTGCATAGGCAAGCCAAAACATTTGACCCCCTATGAACATTGACAATTTGGACGAAAGTTAACATTTGTATTGAGATACAGGGCTGAGTGTGGTTTATAGTATAGAAATGTACAAAAGAGACTAATCTATAAGTAATATTTGACAACACGCCCAGCATTAAATGTAGCAGTAAGACACATTTATGCAATGGCAGGGAACTAAGTGTCAATAAAATATCTGTTAACTTAAGTAGGCATGTTTCAGGTATGTCAGAATGTCATTTAACGATAATGTATTTATTTACACAAAAACTATAAGATATAGCATATCAAAGGTTATAATGAGGCAGTGTGTAAAAGAAGGAAAATGGAAAGCTAAGTCGAAAGGCAGACAAATGTTGCACAACAGCAAGCATGGATCAGCGTGTGTAAAAATGGTGGCTCAGTAATTGATGAGGGGACAGACCAAACAGGCTCAGAGACAGAATCTGAATTTTAAGATTTTTTATGTATATAATTGTATGCAGCAAGAACAAAGCTAGCAAAGAAATTATATGAATCACTGTAGAAGTGGCAGAAGTGAAACATCAGGTGGGTATGGGTGTAGCAGCTGGTTTGTTTTTGATTTTCTAAGCAAAGATATTAAAACATTTCTACAAGTACAATTAGCTAATTCAAAAGTGTTGATAAAGAGTGGTACTTGTGACAAACTGCTTCTAGTGTACAAAATGGCCAAGTTTTGCAATATACATGGGGTTAAAACAGAATGTGAACAGTAAGAACATTCAGACTGAACTAGAACTCTGTTAAAAAGCTACAGGTGGCAGTCAAGCATATTAACAAATTTACCACAAAGAAGTCACAACAGCTTTGCCAAATAAATGACAACATTGAGAGGCATAAAGGAAAAGTTTAAACTAGAGCCATATGTTATTTCAAAATTCCATAAGCTGTTTTTGCCCTTAAACCCACAGTGGAAATTAAGTTACATGAGTTGGCTGTGTTATCTGAAGTGAAACAGAATAAATGGGATACACCCATAGTACCAGTACTTGAAGTAAAGCATGGGATATGCACATCTGTAAAGGTTTTTTAAAATCACCATTAACCAAGTGCAAATGACATTATAATGTGCCTTGCCAAGAACTGAAGAAAATTTCACATCATTGATGTGGGTGAATGATTCTTAAAAAATTTCCTAGCACGGGTGCACTTACAGATGGAAACGGAAGGGACAACCATTTGATAAATTTGTATAAATGATTGTGCAGACCACTTTCAGAAAGTTGGAGATCAAAACACAACTTTAACTTAAAGGAAAGAAGAACTTTAGTCATCAGAATCTCATTGCTGAATTAAACCCAGAGGTATCTCAATCTCGGAAAAGGATATGATATTTTCTTTGAGATTGTGAGACAAAGGAGATAGAAAAATTAGGTAGCAGGAATATGTCGGTAAAGCTAGAGAAACACAGGGTGTAGGGGGGGGTTGCCTCCCTTCACAAAGTGTTTTTTTTACTTTTGTCTGCTTATGTTTTTTGGTAAAGCTTTCAGTGTTCTGCCTTCTGTCTTTTGTTAAAAATTGATACTTTGCTGACTTTCTGAATGGGAACTGTGCTCTTCCAATGTAATCAACAGATTCACATCTAACAACAGGCAGATAATTAGGTGCTCATAGGATTTCCCAATACGCTGTACTATCTAGATGATACTGTACACACACTGACACAGCAATGACAAAGAACCCCTGGAGAACCTTCTGGGATAACTAAAAGGCTAAAATAAAATGAGTTTCAATCAAAAGAGCCATCTGTGAGTTTTTAAAGAGGACATTTCATACTGTTGGCACTCAGCTGACAAGAATGATAAAATGAAGCCTGTGACAAAGAATGTATTGCAAAATATATCTTACCACTGTATAACCTAAATGTTCTGAAATCAGATTTTACTGATACAGACCTCTTTAAGTTGACCTACCTTTAATCACTTCTAAACAAACTTGTACTCTTCCAGTACAACTATACTAGTATGTGTCATAAAAACAAGTTAGTTATAATAGCACATCGTATAGGTCATACCCTTTTTGTCCACCAGTATACCTAGCCTTCTGTATGCAAATAAAACTTAACTCTGCCTCACTATTCAATCTTGTGTTGACAGCCACCATAACATCTACTGTTAATTGTCATATATAATGCATAAATATAAATAAAGGATGAATGATATGCCTCTGACTATGAAGGTGAAATAGTCTTTCTTGGTCTCCCAGAAAATTTGCCTTCACTTGACTTCCAAATATTAATACATCAATACATTCAGCCATCTATCCATCCATACATCCAAGGAAGGCAGACTATACTTCTGTACTCAGGGCAAAACTCCCCAACTCATCCTTGGGAATCATAGACAAGTTGAAATATACAATTTCTCTAGCACCTCCTGAGTCTGCCCATGGTCCTCCTCCCAGTGGACTGTACCTGGTACTCTTTCCAAGGAATGTGCATGGTAGACTTCCCTGCAATTTCCCAGGCACCAGCTCTCAGAGGGTTTATTCCCTAAGCCACAGCTCCCAGATTTATTGGCCTGAATGTAACCATAAAGACTTAAAAAGTAAAAATGTCATGGACATTCAGAAGCCATTTAGCTGAAATATTTGATGTCCTTAAGGAGCTGTTTGCATGTTTCCTATGGGCCTCATTATAGGAAGTTTAAAGCATCACGCAGTGAAAACTTTAACTTGGCTGTTTTTTTCTTGCAGTTATTACTGAATAGTTTGTCTGTGTGACCTTTTTACCTGTTGGTTTAAAATGCTGTACTGCAGACTTCAAACTGGTTGCTGCTGTTATAAGTGATACAGTGGTGCCACTATATTGCACAAATACTTTGACGTTGATTCCACAGCAGTGTGTAGCTGCTTCCTTCTCACCCGTAAATAGAAATCCACTCTTTTCTGGGAAACTACCATGACCTCTGATTTGGAGGTGCTGTTTTTCATACAAGTCCTCCTCTGATCCTAAATCAGTTTTAAATAAAGTGACTCATTGTTTATTAAACTAGAAGGATAATACAGTTAAACAGTTTTATGAATTCAGTTTATATGATCCATTTAGGCTGCATTTGAACACTATATTATCTGTGACCCATTCACTCATTTCATATTCAAAATGTATTTTATCCATTTCAGGGTCTTGGGAAGTTGGATCCTATCTCAACAATCACTAAGCATAAAGCAGGATACATCTTGGACAGGATAACAAATAAAAATGTTTATAAAGAATTAAGCTGAACTGACATTTGCCTTGAAGGCTACAACTCATCTTTTTTCTTCCCTCTAACTACCACTTACATGAACTTAATGTAAATTACATATTCTTTTCTTCTTTTCTTCTGCCTTTGTTATACATGAAAAGCTTCATTCATCCAGTATGTGTGCTGACTTTAGCAGCTGATATCTCTGTATCCATTAGTACGAAGAAACACCAGTGCTTAATAGAAGTATTTCATGGTAGAGTTACTGGTGGATGCTAGGAGAGCTAAAGGTCCCACATTACAACTGTTGTCTCAGCACTATTACTGTTATTAGTAGATTCTATTTCCTTGACAAGCAACTTAGGGCCAGATTCAAAAACGCCTACACTACGTGTACACTAAGCGTACACGATATGTATTCAATAAAATTCTTATCACATTTTTTTGTGCTTTCTAGTCACTCAGAAAGATTGCACTAAGTGTACATGTAGTCCGCACTTTGTGGTAACCTTTATGAATCCATGTAAATATTTAAAACTGCAAGAATAGATGTAGGAAAGCTAAAATTAGGAAGAAGAAGGTGTGCGTTATGTCTGTGTTGCCTGTGCACACAGAGCAGTGTGCACTTAGTGTAGGCTTTATTGAATCTGGCCCTTAAGCTTTTTTTTTTTTTTTTTTTTTTGTAACTTGGTAGCATAGCTTTTGAATCATAATTGAATATTGAGGATCAGTTCCTTGTCGGCTGATCCTGATCATCAAATCGCATTTCAGGAGCCATGCTACCAAGTCTGTGTCACCAGTACTGGCAGTTCAGTTAAAAGAACTGCTTTGTGGTTGCCTCACCTGAAGATTTGTTGAGTGTGAGTGCACTCAATATGCAGAGTGACTGGCAGGATAGGGTAAGGTATACCTCTCAACTGCCCACTATTTGCAAGGAAATACAGATTTTAGCCTTAAAATAATGGATGCCACAAAACTGGAAGGGGCACCTTTAAATTATGATTTGTTTACTGTTGCTTGACACCTCACCAGCTACTATATCATCAACCTCAACCATTAACCGTGTAGTATCACTGACTTCTGGTATGTTTATGCTGTTAGGTCTGTCACTACGACTGACTGCTTGGGATTTCTGAGGAGAGGAGAGCAACAGGTAAGCAAAACTGCAATAAATTATTAAGCAGGAAGTGAGAAGTACTGTGCATGAGAACAAATGAAGAACTTTAGAAGAGAATAGACTACATTTGAGGCCATACCACTCAACCTGGAAACATCAAAAATCTGGACAAGGCCCATGAAAAATAGGTACAAATCTGTATGCTGATTAACATAACATTTGCATACATAAATATGTAACCCCACCCACTCCAATGGAATTGTAGGATACCAACTTTCATATGCAAACTGAAGAACAGACAACCAATATATGGCACCAGAGTCCCCCTGCAGCCATTCCAATGTCCCATTACCTGGCTATTTCTCCCCATTTACCATAAACACCAATGTATGCATACTGCTTTACTAATACAATGATTATTTGGATTTTATTTTTACATTTTACAGCCCAGTGCATAAACACCAATAGACATCTTCTAAACAAAGCAACACTGTCTCACAACGAAAATAGACTTGGCATTAAAACTTCTCTTCCCTTGAAACTCACATTCATTGAAAAAGCATTGAAACCCACACCACATTAAAAGAAAATGCATTTGGCCAGTGGTGGATAAAGATTACCTTTGGGCTGTTTTCAAATCATTGGCCCCTTGCTTGCACACAAAACAAGAAGCATACATGTTTTCTTTGATACACCTTCCTGACATTATTAAATTATATTCCTTGTATAATACAGCACACTTGTTAGACAGAGCATATTTTACATTTATTCTTTGAACATTTTTCCAGTAGGTTGTAGGTAATGAAACAAAATGCATGAATCAATAATGACAAAACTACCCAATTCAGAACATTTCCGTCATAAAAGACTACTCCCACAGTGTCCACACCAACACTATAAATAGAATGACAGTAGTCTAAGCCATAGGCATCTTGCACAGCTTCTCGCACTTATTTTCAACTTCAGTTTTTTCTTTGGTGGAGGGGTGTACAAAAGGCCAAAAAACAGGGACACATTTTAAACATTGCTTGCATAATTTTGGAAAGTTGTTTTGTCCACAGTCTGCTCATTTCCCTGCATTCTGTAGAAATTGCAAAGCCTGATTAATGCAAAATGAGAATTGTCATTCTTTTCCCATGCAATCCTTCATAGCCAGTGTTACACTGACAATATTACCTAAGCAGTAACGCTGTTCAGTAATTTGTCACCCTTTCCATGAAAAAGAAAAGTTATTCACACCTTCCCTGAAACTTCCACCTTTGTATCTTCATACCCTCATATTCTTCCACAGACATAACTTTCTACTAATTGCTTTGGCTAACAAAACTATCCTAACATAACTAGCACTTACTTATATAATTCTGTGGAGTGCCACTTTAAAATGCAGTCATGAAGTGTCACTTCTGCAGAGTAATAAAACTATAGAAAACAAACAGGTTTTACACCAAGTCAACTTTGTAAAGGCCCCAAAGATTGTGGCAAAAGAGTTTCTGTTCAAGCAGTGGCCAGGTAACATGAAGACCCATCAACCACACAATAGAAAAAAGTAATAAGCACTATTTTAAAGATTTATTTTAATAAAGTATTTGCTACTGTACATACTGATAGTGTACAGGTTAGAACTGCTGCTAATTTTCCATGACAGTAGAAACTGCTTTGCTACAAACCTGATTTTTTTCTCCATTCATAACAGCAGCTCTCTGCAGTGTTATGTATTGAGTTTATACATCTTAATGTGCAGTAATTTCCCTGTTAATGTTTCTGCATATGAGCCATACAACTTACATTTTTACTACTTGGTGGTTCTCCAAGAGTTTCCTCCTAATAAAACATTAAATGCTAGGATGACTAAACTTGTTTTCAAAATGGAGGCAATGCTTTCATACAACACAGAAAAGCAGAAAATACAGTGCTCCCATTAAAGGTACAAATAAATCTGCAGAAATGGAAACACAATGACCTGCACTGGGAAAATTACTGTTATATGGCACACTGTATTAAAATATCTAAGCTTTCCTCAGAAAGTACTAGTTGTAAACCATTGCCGTCTTCAATATTACATGTACTTTCAGTCATTTCCTGGTGTACCATTTCACTTTACTAATTCTCACAGCAGGTACATTCTGCATTCTGGATAGAATGCAATATTAACACTAAGAACTGGTAGCTTATCTGATCAATATATTGCTTTGGTTCAAGCTGACATTTTTTCTACAAAATTTGAACCTACCTAGAATTAGTTTATTTTCTTACATATGAAAGTGCCACATAGTCAATATGGATCTTTTTTTGTCCTGCCTAGGAAAGAGTATCATACAGTCAATATAGGCCTTCTTTGTACTGCCAAGGAAACACAAAAGCAAACTTCTGTAATGACAGGTCTATATCCACCTAAACAGAAATCCCCCTGCCCACACCACCCCCATTCACACAAGCGGCATGGTACCGCAATCTGTCATCAATGTTAATACCAGTCTCCCTGGCCTCTGGTACTTCCAAACATTATAAATCCCCCATTTGCTGCTCTGTTTTTCACATTCTCTTTAATCATATCTCCTGCTTCTTCTCCCGAACTATTGATTCCTAAGTCTTCCATACCCTTAAACTAAGGTATAATACTTCCAATGGGGGCATTTTCATTCACACACACACACACACACACACACACACACACACACACACACACACACACACACACACACACACACACACACACACCATTCCTTTCCGAACATAATGAAATAGGTTCCTTACTTCTCCGTTTCGCTTGCATTGCACAGCCAGAGCGAGCCTTCTAAATAAGACCACAAACAGCCAGGCCCCATGAGCGATAATAAATCCACAAACAGCCAGCCAGCCCTCTAAATAAATCCACATGCAGCCAGGAGAAAACATAAAGGTTGTAGACAATATGGAAACTCTATTACAGATGTTTGTGACAAAGTGAATGATGTAAATATCACTAACATTTCATCACATGTCCTCTCCTCCTCTGAAATTGAGATTTTGAATTAAGGATTATCTTTCATCCCTGGCTTTTTTGTTTCAGAAGAAAGTTTTGCTCAGGATATTATTTCATTTTGTAGAACTCTTAATTTAAAACTATTTTTTCAGGATCAACAACCATCAAAGATCTCTGATGAATTCAAATACAACAGATCTTCCTTCATGCCGCCCATGAATCACCATGTTTCCATATTTCAACAAGCTATGTTAAAAGAACTTCATTTTCATTCAAAATACATTCCGCCTTATTAAACAATGTGTCTAAAACATGTATGGATAACATCACTAATCTAGCCAACAATCATGAGTTGGTCATTATTGGCACTGATAAAGGAGGTTCAATTGTTGTTCAGGATGTTTCACAATATGATCATGAAGCATTCAGCCAACTATCCAATGCACGTTACTATTCTGAATTATCTATTGATCCCACACCTATTTTTAAAAAACAGATTGATTCTTTCCTGATGTCAGCTGTTGAAGAGGGGATCATTACGAAAAATACACAGTTCCAACTCACCATCACCAATCCCTGCCCACAATACATATACTTTCTACCTAAAATCCATAAGGATCTTTACAACCCCCCAGGCAGACCCATTGTCTCTGGCAAAATTTAATTAACCGAGCCATTATCTCTGTTTCTAACCAAACATTTACAGCCCCTTTTACAATGTGTCCGAGCTAGGATCAGAGACACTACTGAATTCCTGCAAATCATTTCAGACACACAACTTGAGCCAGACTGGTTATTTTGCACCTTAGATGTTAAATCATTATACACGAACATACCACAATGGGCTGGTTTGGAAGCTTTGAAATATTGGCTCAATAAGACAGAACTATATAGGCCAGGTTTCAACACTCTTTTGTTGTGTTTGACGGAACATGTACTGACTAAGAATGTGTTTTTCTACAAGGGAAAATGTTACTTGCAAATGAAGGGGACAGCCATGGGGGCTTCTTTCGCACCCACATACGTGGATTTGTTCATGGCGTATTTTGAAGAACAGGTAATTTATGACAGGTCTCACAATATTTACATTGATGAGATGGACATCTGGCGTAGGTACTTAGATGATTGCTGGTTGGTATGGAGGTCCGATAGTGAATATCTCTCAGAATTTATCACTTATTTGAATGATAATAAATGGGGAATTGAATTTTCTGTCAGCTGTGATAAAAATAAAATAACTTTTTTAGATGTTTTGGTTTGCCGTACATCTGATCATACGCTGTCTACAGAAATTCACCGTAAATTCCCCGAAAATAATTCACTACTCCATGCCTCCAGCTTCCATCCCCCACACATTTGCAAAAACATTCCCAAATCTCAGTTCATGCGTATTAAACGCATTTGTTCTGATCAAGACACATACACACGTTTCAGGGATTATCTTGTACACAGATTTCACGACCATGGATACAAAATGGGTCATCTTCTACACACCAAAAATATTGTTGATAGTATGAAACATGAAGATTTACTACTTTACAAGACCAGCAATAAATCCAACTCCGAACCTCCCAGATTCATCACCACTTATGGACGTAACACCAATACATTGATTAATATAGTCCAACATAATTGGAATATATTAACATGTGAACCCAAACTTCAGGAAATCCTTGGTGATAGATGTTCATTTTCTTTTCGTAAAGGCAAAAATTTATCTACTTTCTTTAATCATTTTAAACACTGTGATGCCAAAACCGCTCACACGATACAAACTACATTATCAGGTGAACCTTTATTTGGATGCTTTCCTTGCGGACATTGCACATATTGTACCAAGTTACTTAAAACTAAAAGTTTTACCAGCCAAAATACCCCAGAGGTGTATAATATAAAATTCTTTGCTAATTGCTCCTCCAACTGGGTTATTTACTTGGCCAAGTGCAACTGTTCTGCATTTTATGTTGGCCAAACTTCAAGACCATTGAAACTACGTATATCTGAGCATCTCAGCGACATTAGGAATAAGAGGAAAATTAATGCCTTATATAAACATTCTTTAAATCATCATAATGCATGTTTCAGTTTTATCATTATTGATAAAATTTTGAGATCTAGAAACAATAAATTAGGTTGGCATGATTTATTGAATTCAATGGAGAAAAAATGGATTATTAAACTTGGTGGGCTCTTTAAGCCTGGTCTCAATGAACATTTGTAATGAATCACATGATTCAAGGAATTTCTTATAAATAGGTTCTTTTTTTGTATTTTATTCAAACACTGAAGAAGGCTCTGTAAAGTAATTGCCGAAACCGGTGTGTCTTATAGAACCTAATACTTTTATTAAAGTATTTTTCATTATTTCAACGTGCCTTGTTTGCTGGTCCATTTTTGTCTTCTGATTATTTTGCCTCATATTTTTTGGTCGGTTGTTCCCGAGTTTGCCTCTCACTTTTTTCACTATTCCTTGTGAAATTTCTGTTTCTGTAGCAAAGCAGTGAGAACTGCAGTTGCCAAACAATAACAGATGTTTGAGTTTTAAACTAGATATCCTTAAAAATGAATGTTAACATAAATATCTTTATTCTGTCTGGACACTAAGTATATAAGAGCTATGAGATTGAGAAGTAGGTCTGTCCTTCATAATATCTGCACTTTTTTTCAGACAAGTTATTAAGTATTGCAGTCACACAAAGTGACCACAGTCAAAGAACCTATAGCTTCTGGATATGGTGGGGTGATTCTCTGTGAATAAAACTAACTGACCTTGCTGTCTTGATCCGTTTAAATATTTATTAATTTAGCTTTACAGGACTAGTGTATATTTGTATAAAGCAAGTTGGAATACTCTACTATGGCCATTTTTAAATCTCAATCAGACATTGCAGGTGTTCACTGTGAATAAACTGGCTAACGATAAAGGTAATACCTGTGCTGTTTAATTACAGTTAAACAGTCACTCATCTGACTTGGAAGCAACAGTATTACACAATATATTGTATCTGCTGAAATCTATGTAAAACAATTATTGCTATGACTTATGCATATCGAACAGTAACAAGTTGGCTATATTTTTTTTTCACTTTCATTCAAATTTTAACCTCACCATTGCACACAAAAATGTACTATCTTTGGAGGTCTGGGCAGGATGTATGTGAAAGAAACTGACTGTTGGCATAGTGGTACAGAGAGTAGTTTCTATCTTACAGTGCTTGGTTCTCTGATTGAGTTCTTGGCCATGTCTTCTTCTGTGTGGAGTCTTCATGTCCTCCCTGTCTCAGTGTGGGTTTTATCCATTTAATCTGGTTTCTGTCAATACCTCAAAAATATGGCACAGGTGAATTTGCCCGTAAGCAAATGTGCAGTGTGTAAATGAGTGCATGTTCTGCTGTCTGCAGTGCTTTTAAAGCTTTAATTGCCTCTTGGTTGGTACAAAGTCTTTTGATAACTTTTTTTTCCCTGGTTTGATGTGCATTTCATCTCTAAGTGCCATCACCCACCACCACCATGAGTTGTTCACATACAGCATCCAGACATGGATGTGATTTGAATTAGTTACCATTTATCAGTTGTTTGGGCCATTGTATGAAATCTTACATTTAAATATCTGTCAGGTCTTTTTTTAACATCCGACAGTGGAAATAAGTCTAAGACAGCATTTGTATATCAGTTTAAAACTAGGATTTTCTGTGAAAGCCAAAGCCACCCACACCACTCTTACATCATCTTACTTAAATAACCAACTCTGATGGTGCTGCACCATAGGGAAACTCAATTTTGAATTTAGAATGGTCATGTCTGGAAAGGACATTTTTGACTAAGTGTATACTTTGCACACTTGACCTTAAACTGCTGTCCTGCTGCTTAGTAAGTCTAACCCCAATCTCAGATTCCTGCTCAAGAAGCACACTGCTAACACTTTAGAGATAGTTACATGCAGTGCATATTGTGAGCCATGAGGAATTTATCTATGAGTTCTGTTTATGTTCCTGCATTATGACTGATGGCTTTCATGAATGCTATAAAAACTTTACAGGTCTCTGCTCTCTTGCCTTTCCTTATAGCACTCATGATAACTTGCTTTATACACTGATCACTACTGTCTATGAGCATCTGTAAGCATTTTAAAGCATGCATTTAATTTTGTAGCAAAGAGTCATTTCTGTGTTTGCTGTTTTTTCTATTTCTGTTTCTCTCCAAATCACCTTGCAGAAGGGTGAATTAGCCAGGGATTTAGTTGCTTGATAGTTGTTTGCTGTTTGCTGTTTAATCTGCATTTGAGAGCTTACTTTTGCTGTGCATTTACATTAAGAGATTCCAGGATCATCCATCTTATGGCAAAATGTATTTACCAGGGAGCTTAAAGTGTGGTTATATATAGAGTACTCAGCTTAGGAGTCAGTTTCAAGCTTATTTTTTTTCTGATATAAATCAAGCAAGTTTGAAAGGCGCTGTGTTCACTTACATGAAAGTTGATAACTGCATTCTTATTCAGTCCACAGCTTTGTTTTTTTTTTTCAGTTTTTAAAGCTTCCTGTGAAATGTTCACATTCACTGCATAATTTGACTGTTTCAGCACAAAAACAAATATGCTTTACTTTTTTGGGTAGAGTTCTTTAAAAAGAGTATGTTGATAATTTGTGTTGCTGATGTTCAGAACAACTTAAGTTATGAGCATTTATTAAAATCATAATATTATAAGCAGCCCCATGACAGAGAGGAATAAAGCCCTTACTGTACCTCAGATGACCCGTGTCCATCTAGAGGTGTGGACATTGGAGGTACCACACAGGGAAGGATGTGAGTGAGTAGTGAAAGTTGACTAGCCCATACTGGAAGAATGGAGTGAGGCAGCCTAGACTCACTTCAGTAGCAACAACTGCATCAGTAGCAAAAAATGATGATTTCCATTCTGCAAGTTGATATACCATTTAAATGGGAGGTTGTGCATATGCAGAAGTCTGGCTGCACCTCTTGAAGGCAGCGATTGTAGACTTTGCAAAGCTGCTGCGGGATGGTGAAGGATATGCCACACTGCCTGGAAGTAGTAGGATGATGCAGCAAAAGTATTTTTCATCTCCTCACCTGCCCTGGATGTGGCTGACCCTAGGGAATCCTTATGTAGTTCTGGTCGACTAGATGAACCTGGAGAGGATTTGGTGGAAGCTGATGGCTAACCTCAGGAAAGTGAAAAACTAAATAAATAACATTTTGTTATTATAGTCTCGTAGCATGAGCGGTTTCGTGGACTGACCCAAATGTTGCATCAAAAGGCCTTATAAGTAAAATATGTATAATTTTATAGAAAGTGACAAACATCTGTTTTCCATTCTGACTAATTTAATGACAGTGGTAAAAATCTGTTTTCCACCGATTGTCAAATGGCTTTTACTTATGAACATTAATAGAACAGAAAAGCATTACTTTACTTTTCACCTCTCACCTGCTTCATAGTTCTTTGACATTTAGACAGCCCATTTGTAGTTTTAAAATCGATATCACTTAGGTGGAATCGTTCTCATTATGGACAGTACTTACATAGTTACATCACAGCAAATGAATATTTGCAGATAGAAATTCAATCAGTCCTAGCATTTTATACTGAACAGTACTTTGAGATTGTGTGCTTTGCATTTTCAGTATGCATCTATTGATTACAATGTACTATAGCATTACTTGTGTTGCATTTGAAGTTTAATTTCTAGATAACTGTTACTTTATGAGTCTTGTTACTTTATGAGTCTTAAGGTGACAACAACATACCTGAAAAAACATTTGAAATCCAGTCTGTGCACTTGTCAAAAATAAAAATAAATGAATAAAGTAAATTAACAACATTGATAACTGATTCCTGATTTTTTTACGCTGCAGGAGTCACATTGGTTTAACTTTTTGCTTTTGTTTTTTTACAAACTGCACCTTAATGCTGGATTGTTTTTGATCCATAAGAAACAAGTATGTGACAGTGTATTATTTTTAGCTGTATGACTAGATTGGCTCTTTCCAGTTTAACCTTTGCTTTGTGAACCAAAAAGAAGCAGCCTGTGAAGTAGTAGAGGGTAACAGAATTAAGTTAAAGTTAAATAAAACTGATACTGTCCAGCAAAGTAAATAATACATTTGGGCATTCACTGTAAATTAAACAAGGATTATCAGAACACGTCCACAGAGCATAATCTATGTCAGAGATGTTGAAAGCATCATTCTCAGTGTTAACCAAACTTGTAAATTAGAAATCTGTGGAAGTGGCATATTTGATTTGAAACAGCAGTGATTCAGATGGCCAATATGATGCCTAGGGTTCACAGTAGAACTTTGGCACTTTCACGTCAGTGTGTGAAAGTGAATTTGACAGTCAGTGGCTTAATAAAATCAGTTTAATTGTCTACAGCCTCTCCTGTGGTGAAGCCATAAAATGTGGACAACTGTTCATAAATGACTTCACTCTGAAAATATATATAAATACATACATATATATATATATATATATATATATATATATATATATATATATATATATATATATATAGATATATAGATTTTTTTTTACCAACACTTGCAGTGAGTGATTCAAGCAATTATCAAATGTAATTACCATTGCATGTTGCCTTGCTGACAGTTGCTGATGTTTTGTTTACTTGCTAAGAATGTGACTCAGCATGAACTTTGATCTTATTTCACATTTTAAGATGAATGTGTCTACTTTTTCAAGTGTGTGTGTGTGTGTGTGTGTGTGTGTGTGTGAGAGTGTGTGTGTGTGTGTGTGTGTGTGTGTGTGTGTGTGTGTGTGTGTGTGTGTGTGTGTATACAAAACTGTTTTTTTCTACTTCCATATTTTTGATGTACATATAGCACATTTATAATAATTTTCACAGTAACAGCTATATGTTTAACCATGGCTTGGATCGAATGTGACAGATTGATACAGAATTTTCTGATTCAAAAACTGAAAACATTGCACTAAGTATGTACCAGCCTTCAGAAATAATTATGTCACTCAATGCATGTCTCAAGACGTGTACTTTGTGACAGCATATCAGGATTACACAAAGTGCACAAAGCTAACAACATTCAGAAAATTGCTTTAATGGTATTATACTGAGGTACTAGGTATATGACTGTGAATCGGCAAAAAGTTTAATCCAAACTAATTCCAGTGAAAAAAAAATTGCAGTCACCAAACAAATGCTGTAATTCCAGGCCAAACATTAGATCATCAGGTACAGCAGTAGAACAAGATGGAATGAGCCAGAAGATCATCACAGAAGAGCAGAACAGAACTGGTGGAGAACCAGACACAAGGCCACAAGGGAAAGCAACTCATGCTGCATAAATGTCCCATGCAGATATGGCTGGCCTAATGTTATTAATATTAGAATAAGATCACAAAATATGTTTGAGTGTGAAGTCTGGTGTGGGCTGATGCAATATTCAATACATTGGGGCAGCTGAGAGGGTTAATCAGTGTTCTGCTTTGTTTTTGGTAAGTGACAGTATCAGTTTTCATGTCTGCTTTAGAGGTACTGAGGTTAGGCAGTGTTTAAATACACTTTTGGGTGTACGTGTGGCTACATATGAACATTTCTTACACTATTCACTAACCTTCTGGAGGGTGAACACTTAATATTTAACAATTGACTGACCTAGTTACACAGTGGGACAACTCCCTTCTATAATGCCTGTGACCAAGGTTTAATTAGAGGCCCGGCTGTTAGAGGCCAGGCACTGAGGTAAAATGTGAGCGGCTGATCATAAACCTTTTTCTCTTAGAATATAAGCATGGGTTTTGTCATTGTCTACAAGTTCTCTGTTGGAGGCTAAATGATTTGCATCAGGCAGGCAATGAATCAGGAAGTGGAGTGGTGGGAGAAGGCAGGCATCCTCAGTGAAGTGAACAAATGTTTCCTGCATTAAACCCACTGCATCAGGCATCATCTGGAGGGTTGAACAGTAAATAAGACATAAGTAAGAAAGCTTAACTCTAGTGTTGTGGTCTCGAGGATGTGCCACCCAGATTCATTCCTACACAGAACAAATAAGGAGTTGAGCAATGAATGGCTTTGAGTTATGAGGTCACGTGGAGGGGAGATAAAATCAAGAGGTTTAACAAAAATTGTTCTCATTACATTGAACATATAGAACTCCACACAGTTCTATTTTTAACACTGAATATTGTTGGTTATCAGCTTGGCTTTGGGTCACAATAAAGGTTCTAATATTTGTGCACAATGCCCTAACTGGCCCATATGTAACTACCTACAACACTTTTGTCAGATCTTAGAACCTCTAATCTGCTAGTAGTTATCTGTGGGTATTCACGGAATGACATCCAGAGCACTGTATATTTGATATGATCTAATTAATAAGCTAGAGATCATTTCCATAGACCCAGCTTCATCGGCATATACTTCAGACTGTGCTGTCACATGGGATGTCAGCCTACATGATATACAATCCTAAATAACTAAACAGGTTAGAAATGCCATTGCTTTAAAGCTGTATAGACATATATTACATTTCCCTCATACAAACAAAAATTCTCACTTTACTCTATGAAGTAACATTTTATAATGTTATAGAAGTTTGGTATCACCTACTATGATACTTTCTCTTGCAAAGGAGACATGTGTCTTGCTCTTTTGTCACAGTAGTTTTTCTGTCTTAACAGATTTTTACTCTCTCGTAGTAAAATAATGTATGAATAAGGAAATTAGAGGTTAGTAACCTATTCCTTAAACTACGAACCAATAAAAGCTTTATATTAAATAGATAGCTTGCAAAAATCTGTTTCTATATTCCAACAACAGTTAATGTACTACTTTTTTTATATGGCTTCTCATAGTTTGAAGTGTTGTCTTAACTTGATTTCTGGTCTCTTGAGAGTTTTGACTAGGGGCACATGCTGAAACTCTCATTGCTTTGAAACTTTCCTGAAATCCATATTTGCATACTGTGAACTATTAACTATGACAGGCATGTCAGGCATTCTGTGTCTTGAAAACTCAGCTTTATGTCTGTTAATAACACCAGTACTTGTAGTGTCTATTAACTTCAGAGTCCCTGAAAACTTCCAAGAAAAAACAGGAGCTCAACGCCAAACTCTACTTCACTGAGTAAAATAATAAAACACAGCAGCTTTTGTGTTACAAAACTCTTCTGCAATTACACATCTCATTATCTTGACAGTGTTTATTTACACCAGCTAATCACACATATTCTTAAAATCACATGGGTTATTAAATAGCTAAATGCAGTTAAAACAAAACAGCATAGTAAAAGGAACACACACATATATAAAAACAAGCCCAGGACCAAATAAAAATAAACTTATAACAAAATCCAAATATAAATAAAGAATATGTTATATATTCTAAGTATTATTATACCAAATATTATGATGAAAATAAAAACAAATGCTACTTATATACATTTTAATGTCTAATTTTTAATGTATGCTTAATACTATTGGTGCTATTCAATCCTGGCATTTTATCAGCTCTAAAGTAATTAATCCAATCATATTCAATCATTTCGGTTTTATTCACTAGGTCACCTACTCTTGCATTGTGATGGACAAATTGTAAAATCCTAAACTTAAACTTATGATGAAGGCCCACAGATAAAATGTGTTTGCTCAGGGCATTCATCTCAACTTTTCTTTGAATTTCTAAAAGATGTGACTTCATGCTTTCTTTTAATTTCTTATTAGTTTTACCTATGTAAAAATACTCACAGAAGGTGCAATTAGCAAGATAAATCACATTCTGAGTATTGCATGTAGCAAAAACATGAAAGACAAATTCCTTTGCTGTGATGGAATGTTTAAAAGAAGGGTCAGTATTAATATGTATGCAATATATACAGTTGTGACAGGGAACTGTTCTTATTCACTGTCTTTCAGCTTTTGTATTACCCAAATCCTTATTGCATAAAAAATATTTCTTTCTGTCTTATGAATAAACATAGGCTCTTTACCAACAACATTTTAACATCCTCATTTGATTGTAAGATGGTCCAATTCTTATGTATAATATTTTAATCATATTACTATGTCTATTATATTTCATAATATACCCTAAATTAGACTCAAAATTATTACTAGCAGACTGTTGTCTAATCAATTGTTTAGAAAAGTATGGTGCACCTAAGTTACTCCATTCATCAACTAGATCCTTCATATCTTCCAACAACTTATTATAGCCCCTGGAGCAAAAGTCATTAGCCATACAATCAATATCTTATGTAAAAATTTAAGTTCTAGTGTTTAGCCTAGTGGCTCTAAGAAATTGACTTTTGACTATTCGTTTATACATATGCCTAGGATGTATACTTGTAGAGCGAACATACCTTAAATAGTGCACATCCTTCCTATAAATCATAGTATTAAACTTTTTTCATTATAATCTACTGTAATATCTAAAAAATATTTTTTTTTCCTCTGGACCTTTATCAAATATTAAAACCTCAGCTGTGTGACGTAAATGCTCTACAAATGCATATAACCCATCAATATCTCCCATCCACAGCACAAAAAATATAATCCATGAAGTGCTTAAAAAAGGACAAATCTTGATTCTTAAATGGTGCTAATTCATTATCATTAAAAACATTAATCTCTTCCCACCTTGATATAGAAATATTAGCTTAAGTGTTCGCAACTGGGGTGCCCACAGCCACCCCAAGTTGCTGATGATAAACTTCATCATTAAACAGAAAAATATTATTCTCCAGCACTCTGTCCAACATTGAACATACCATTTCTATCTTAAAAGCTATAAATGTGCTATGTTCACATAAATACTCTAACACACTGTACTCCCCAGTCATTGGGTATCACAGTAAATAAGGACTTAACCTCCATCATAACAAGTAAAATATCTATGTCTTCATTTTCCATGGCCTAATGGCTGAGTGTAGAAAGAAAATCGTTAGTGTCTGGAATAAAACTTTTACTGAAACTTAATAATGGGCATAACTGTTTCTCAAGGTAGTTAGACAAGGGTGTGGTAATCCAGTAGCTCCCCGAGACTATAGGCTTCATGGGTAGTTCTAATAAATCTTTATGGATTTTTGGCAAAGGCATCCAGATATGGAAAATTTCACAATAACAAAATAACATCACAAAGATGGAACGCAGAAAAGAAGTTTAGTAAAGAAGAAGTTAAAAAAATAGAACTTGAAGTTATGGAGTGCCTGCAAAGTGAAGGATTTGGTGTAGAAGGTTTAGTACCGGTTACATCACAGCAGGATAGAGTGAGTCCCCAAAAGTAGAGAGAAACAGGAAGATCAGGAAACATTTGAAGAAGACATATGGACACGGGAAAGAAAATCAGATTTAATATGATGTATTATTTATGCAAAGGAGAAAGCAAAACTAACCAATACAAAAAGAGCAGCACCAAAGATATTTGAAGAGAAATACAGGCAAAGGAATCCAGATATGGAAAAGTTTACAATACAAAAAAATAAGAAGACAAAGAGGGAAAAGTAGAAAAGGAGATTAGTAATGGAGAAGTTAAAGAAATAGAAACTGAGGTCATGGAGTACCTGCAAAGTGAAGGATTCAGTGTAGAAAATCTAATTCATAAAGCACCACAACAGGATAGAGTAATGGATATCCAAATTAAGGGGAGATCAGTGGAACAGGAAGCAATTGGTCAGGTGCCAATTGGAAGACTGCCAAAAAAAGAAGAAATAGATACATTTTGGAGAAGTATCTATGAAGATCCTGTGGAACATAACAAAGATGCTAAATGGATAGAAAAAGTTAAAGAAAGAATAAGAGGTTCAAAGGTACAGGATATGAAAGGGGATGAAGTAACAGCCAGAGATACTCAAAGTTAGGAAAAGCCTCTAATTGGAAAGCCCTAGGCCCAGATGCATTACTTAATTTTTGGCTGAAATGATTAACATCTTTGCACAAAGATTTAGCCATGAGTAAGAACTATTTATATGCACACCCCAAACAGACACCAACCTGGTTAACAACAGGAAAAACAATGCTCCTACTTAAGAGTGAACTTGCAGGCTACCCTAAGAATTATACACCAATAACTTGCCTTCCGATGACAAATACACTGGAATTGATGTTGACAGAGTTTATTGTCATTTAGAAGAAAACTCAGTTATGGCAGTAGAACAAAAGGGCAATAAAAGAAAGTCATATGGAGCAAAGGATCATCTGTTGTTAAATAAAGTCATAGTGAAGAACTGTAAAAAGGGGAAGAATCTAAGTATGGCATGGAGTGACTACAAAAGCATTTGATAGTATCCCACATTCGTGGATAAAAGATTGCTTAAAAATGTATAAGATACACCCCACACTGATCTACTACATTACAGTGGCCACAAAACAGTGGCAAACCACTTTGCAATTAAGCCATGATAAAGGACAAATTATTATCCCAGGGATAAAAATTCAAAGGGGGATATTCCAGGGTGACTCTGTCACTGCTGCTATTCTGCCTTTCCCTTAACCTATTAAGCTGTCTACTTAACAGCTTAGGCCATGGCTATAATCTGGCTCCTAGAAAACAACAAAGTGTAAAGACTTCTCATCTTCACTTTGTCGATGATTTAAAACTGTATAGCTCATCAGATAAGGAACTGAAAGCACAACTGCAAGTTGTCAAAATTTTTCAGATGATATAAGAATGTCATTTGGTCTTGATAAATGTGCAAAAGCAACCTCTAAAGCAGGAAAACTGCAACGTCAGGAAAACATCAGTTTAGGACAAGAATGTGATATAAAAGAACTTGAGCAAGAGGGAGTATATAAATACTTGGGAATTAATGAAGGATCAACAATAAAACACAAACAAATGTGAATAAAATTTAGCAAGGAATATTTTGGAAGACTTAAATTAATCCTGAAAACAGCACTGACATCTAGGAACAAAATTCAAGCTATAAACCAATTTGCTTTTCCTGTCCTTACAGTTTTGGAGTGATTGACTGGCCCAAAAATGTGTTGGATAGATTAGATAGGAAAACAAGAAGGATGCTTCATTCTCATCACATGATTTATAAAAATCAGTGCATACCAAGATTATATATTCCCCGTTTTGAAGGAGGGATGGGTCTCCTTGAAATTGATTATATGTATAGATCTGCAATAGTGGGACTCCACACATATCTGCTGATCTCACAAGACTCAAATGAAGTAAAAGTTTTGAAACATGAGGAGAATAAATCTAAGATGATTTCTCTGCTTAATTTAGCAGAAGTATATCGGCATCAAGCAGGAATGGAAATCAAACCAGAAGTGGATAAAAATCAGGCAGCAACTGAATCTGCCAAAAACAAAAAAAAATAATATAAGGTGAAGGACCAGATGAGAAGGAAAGAAATGTGGAAAAAGCATAAATATAGTTGCAAGTATAGAAAAATTCTGGAAGAACCTCATGTTGCTCAGGAACAAACGCAGGAATGGTTAAGGAGAGGTGAATCCAAATGAAGAAATGAAAGGTTAATATTGGCAGCCCAAGATAGTGGGCTACGTACACAGTTTACAAAGTCCATTGAACATGTGAGAGAAACAGACAAATGTAGGTTTTGTAAAACCAAGTTGGAAACAGTTGCACACCTTGTTGCAGTTTGCGACATACTAATTGGCAGGACTGTATATGGAAAGGCATAATAATGTGGCAAGATTGTTTCACTGGGGATTGTGTGAACATTATGGTATTGAAGTGGTTGAAAAACACTGGAAACATGAGCCACAAAGCATCATAGAAAATTATGACGTTTATATCACATGGGACCACCCATTACCAACAGTTCAAAAGATAGATGCTAGAAAACCGGATATAATGGTTCAAGAAAAAAAGACAATAGTACCATTGATCATTGAAAATGCCACACCCAGTGACTACAGTGTCTTGTGTACAGAGAGCCACGGTCATAAAATATCAGGATCTGCAGGCAGAAATGAGAGAAATGTGGAAGAAAGATACCCAGACAGTTCCAAAAGTAGTAGGAGCAACGGGTCTTATAAAAAAGAATCTACAATCGTATTTAGATATGTTACCAATCCATGTAACTCTGTATGAATTGCAGAAGGAGTCAATACTGTGCACATTGCAGGTGCTCCGAAGAGCACTTTTGGCTGACATCAAAGATTGAAACAATACTAATTTCAGGAACTTTAATCATACTTTGACTTAGGAATGGGGTCCATTCCCATCATGGTATTAGAAACCCAAAAGACTTGGAGAAAATAAAAAAGACTGGAAATATGTTGGACATTCTGCAGATACCATTTGAAAAATAAAATGAATTCACCCAAAATAATTGATTAAGAAAAGGGATCTAGATTTTTTTAGAAAGAGTGTTATTAAAACAGATCTAAAAAGTATAGCCTTAGAAAAGGCAGAAATTGCTACAAACAAGTCTCCTGGTCTGCAAGTGTTTCTACCTGCTATTTCTTCTCCCTTGATGGCTTCTACCACCATGGATTCTGAGACAACATCAGTCCAAGTATGCCTAGAAGTAGACAAGCAAACTGGGGATACAGTTCAGCCATTAAAGCAACTGAATAAGCCACTATCGATCAAACAAAGTAAAACAACTGTGTATCTTCTCTGAATCATCACAGGTCTACACACAAAACTTTCTAGACAAAATAAAATCCCACACAGAACAAATTAAAATATTTCATGTAGCAACTGTGGATATTGAGATTGCTTATTTTTTTGGTTAGTGGATTAGTAAACAATTAAAATAAGTAGCTACAACAGTAAAAGTAAAATCTGAAAAGTTGAACTTTTTAGATTTCAAAATATCCCCCAAAATAAAATCCAGATGTTATAGGAAGAAACTTAAACTATTAAAGAGAAGTATTTATACCTGCAGATTAGGTTTCGTAATATTACGTAAAACAAAAACACTGACTGTCATGTTTTCCCAGGGTATTCAAAATATGTAAAACTGTTATATAAAAACTAAAAAGTATATTAATTACTTCCATAAAATACATAAGTACATTTTCAAAACAGCATTCATGTAGCTGGCTTTACTAAAGAATGAGACCAGCTGCTGTCATATATGGAATCAATAGCTCTAAATATATTAATGACTATTTACAGCCAACTGCATATCATGTGGTAATCATACCTTCTATAAGCCAGTCTAAATGTATTATCTCCTGGAGACATTCATCTGCAGTGCGTATATTGCCTAAAGAGCATTTTGACAGACAACACTGTATTATATGATTTCAGAAGTAGAGAAACGTATTTGCAGAAGACTTGAAATGTACTTGTTATCAAATAATTTATGTGTTTTGTAGTACAGAAGTTTCATTTGCTGTTAGAAAACTGGTACAATTACAACCACCAGAAATTCTCTCACTGCAAGACAATTCAGCAGAAGACTGACAGCTTTGGATCTACAAAATGACCAATGAAGTATTACTGAGTTTATCTGGGAATTAAGTACTCATACCTCAGCTTTGATATATGCCCTTTTTGAAGGATTGATTATTTCTCTCTTACCTTAAGGTTGCCTTAGATGACTACTCCAGTGAGAGCATTGTTTTACCTGTAGATTTCAATACTATAGTAAAACTCAACAGAACTGTCCAGCTACCTGCCAGTAGCTATCTTCTCACCTTGGTCCAAAGTTCTTAAAAGATGCATTCACTTACAAATTATGGACTATCTCCTAACTCATAATCTTCTATACAAAACCAAATATGGATTTCATCTCTTCCACAGTACTACTTCAGCTCTAATGAGTTTTACTAACACCATAAATCAGCACAGGAATGATGGCAAAATAGTCTCCGTCTTTCTTGATTTATCTAAATCATTTGTCTTATAAGTGTACTCTCTGAACTAAATCTTAGCTATCCTGCACTTGCATGGTTTCTAGACTACCTAATTGGGCACCAGCACGCTGGGAGTACCGTAAGGATCTATCCTTAGTCCCCTTATTTTCACGTTATTCACTAATAATCTACACAATGCTGTCATACAGGAGGATTAAATATGAGGAAAAAAGCTCACACCTCGAAAACAACCAATAAAGGCAATGTACAGAAACAGAGAAAATAGGAAAAAAGCCTAAGATGTCTATATGATATTGTGTATAGAGACAAGGATTTTAGTCTGTCCGTGTAAGGCACATGCTAGAGGCACTTGATCTTCTTTGTTAAAAATCTCTGAGGTCTCTCTAATTGCTGTAGGTGCTTAATGCAGTACATACCAAGTGGTGCATTGTACTCAATTATGGGCTGGATAAATTCAGAGTATAGGGGTTATACCTTCTTTTGCTTTCAAGGCAATGCCTTTACTAATCAAGTGAGCTAAGTAGAAAGCTTTTCTGACAATGGTAGACATGTGGTAGTCAAAGTTAAGGTTGTGGTCAACTTGTGATCCCAGGTCCCTTACCACTTCATGGGTACTTGGAGTATTGTTATTGATTTGATAGTGTGAAGGGACATTGTTTGTGCGAAAGGGAATGATGATGCATTTCTTTGCATTCAGTTTCAGTCAGTTTCAGTCCATGACTAATACACCAGTTGTTGGTCTGTGTGAGACCATCCTGGAATATACCGACATCATTTGGGGATTCAATGACTGCACCTAGTTTGCAGTCATCTGCAAACTTGGTCAGCCACGGCCCTTTAGTTTTGACTTGAACTTCAGAGAAGTATATACCAAACAGTAGCAGATTCAGCACTGACTCCTGTGGCATGCCACTGGTAACAAGTCTGCTGGTTGATGTGGAGTCACCCACTTTGATAGTGTATGTCCGGTTTGTCCATCTTACAAAGAAGAGGTTTACATTCAGTTTGCTAAGTTTATCAATAGTGCCTGAATGTGGGATTGTGTTGAAAGTCTTTGCCAAGTCAAGGTATGCTGTGTGCACAGATTTGCCCTTATCAATGGCCTTGGTCACACTTTCAAAGAAATCTACCAAATTTAACAGGCAGGATCTGCCTTTCACGAAGCCAAATTGGATAGGATCCAGGGTTTGGAGGTCAACTATGTATTTGTTTATGAGGTCCATAATGATACATTCCATGGCCTTACAGGTGAGGCTGGTCAGACTTATGAGTCTGTAATTCCCCAGGTCTAGCATCATCAGGCTATGATGCTAGTTCATATTTTAGCCTGTTTAGAAGACAGCCAGGGATGTCATCAAGTCCCATAGAGGCCATGTTCTTTGTCTTAGACAGGGCTTTGAGGACCTGCTCTTCAGATATGTAAGGTGGGAAGAGTTTGGGTTGAGTTTGTTGTAAGCTAGGAGGGGATGAGGGAGTGAAATTTTCACCGAACCTATCTGCTAGCAGGTTCTCTATCTCTGTGGGGTCAGTGTGTGCGATACCATTGGCCACCAGTTCTGCACATGCTTGGGTCTTACCCTTTAGGTTATGTACATAGCTGTAAAAGGCCTTATGGTTATCCTTGGCAGAACTTGCTAGGTGTCTCTCAAAGGAGCTCTTGGAGGATTTGATAAGTTTTCTTATTTGCCTGTTAAGGCTAAGGAGAGTGCTTTTCCATTGTTGGGTCCTTGTCTTTGTTTCTTGGACAGCAACTTTTTGCATTTATTGTAGAGTTTGTTGATGTTGGAAGTCCACCATGGCATCTTGATTTTACTTGGGACTCTGGCTTTGATTCTGTCTGGTACACCCGAGTTTATACACTTATGCAAGTGATTGCAGAGGGCTTTAGTGTAGGCTTCAGCATAGTTATCACTTTCATCTTGGGGTGGGGCTTGGAATGCATTTATGCCTTCACTGAGGAGGGTACAGTTTGCCTTGGTGATGTTTTTTAGTCTGATTTCACCCTTTCTGAGTTCTGCTGTTAGTGTCAGATTGAAGATGCCTGATTTGTGGTCAGTTTTAACTAATGAGGGTCCAACATTTGCAGCAGTGTACCTGTTTGACATGTTGGTGAAAACCAGATCTAGAATGTTTGTTCCTCTTGTCAGGGTATGGACAATTTCCTCCAGGGCATTTGAATTCACAAAGTTAAGGAAAGTTTGTGCTAGAGAGTTTGGGCTAGAGTAGGTTTCCCAGTTGATGGTGGGATAACTGAAATCCCCCATAACCAGTGTGTTCGGTTAAATTTGGATTGTCTTCAGTTTGGTTAAGTAGGCTTCATGGGTATCATGAATTGGGATCTTAACCACTGTAACCTGGACCTGAAGTAACTCCATAGAGATGTCCAGTCTAACTAGATGTGAGGTGAATTTATCTCTAATGTAGAGTGAGACAATGCCACCTTTGGTTTTCACACGTTCGCTTTGTGGTATAAAGGTGCAGAAGGCATTGTAGCCTTGCAGGGCTGGGGTACTCTGAGGCCTTAAACTAGGCTTCTGTGACTGCACAGACATCTACATCTTCTAGTGATAGAAGTGTTTCCAGGGAGTGCAATTTTTGGCTTAATCTCCTAGCATTTAGCAGCATGACCCTTATTTTGTTCTGATTGGTTAATTTCAGATCAGTAATGTTGTTTAAGAGCTTACCTAAAAAAGCACTGTGGAGGAGGCAAGAGGCTTTGCCAGCAGCCAAAAGTCTAGGGGTGCCAGGTGCAAATCACCTCTGGCAAAGCAGTGAGGTTTGTCAACCATGGCTTCCCAAGCAGACAGGAACTGGATCCCCTTGGAATGACACCAAAAACTACCCAATTATTGAAATCAATCATTTTTTTTTGTTTATACTGGGACATCATTCTAGGTGAGGGTAGTAATGATGCTCAAGGCTAGGGACATACCTGGCTGGGACACATACTCAGAGAGCTCGACCATGTCTCTCTTCATATAGTCCAGTGAGGTACATCTCAGGTCATTCACACCAACCTGAACTGTAACAGAGTCATAACGGTACTTGTTGCTGAGAGACCAGAGTGCATGTATGATTTAGCGAATCCTGGCACCAGACAGGCAGCTGACCATGACTTTCTCCTTGTCCAACCTGGTGAGTGGTACATGTGTGTGTCTTACTACTGAGTCTCCAATGACAAGAAAACTTGGCTTTTGAGTGTTACACCTTACGGGCTTGGTGGATGACAGTGGTGTTGCTATGTGTCATGGGTGAATAAACAGAGATCTCTCAGGGTAAGGTACCTGCTATGTCCCCAAATGAAAAATGTCAATATCAAGGTGCAGGTACTCCACGACTATCGAAGCCAACCATCAACCAAAAAAGCAGAAAAACAATAAAAATTTTTTATATTGAACAACAAAAAAACTTTATTCCATGGGTTGTTAGCGCTTTCACGTCTACTCTGGCCGCTTCTTCAGACTTTGATAAAACACTTCATCACTTCTGTATTTAAATACATATCAATTAAACAGTTAACCAATGAAAGCCTTTGTATGAATACACAACTATAAAAAGTCAGAAACTTCTAAATAAAAAAGTCAGAAACTTATACTGTAAAAATTAAAAATACAAAATTCAACATTGACACTAAAATGGACGTAGTAATAGATTATTACTGTTATTAACATTACGGATGGCAAATAGCATATGAATATTTATTAAAAACACAAGAGCATATACAAACAGCATGTGATAAAAAACATTTCAAATATGTGAAACTACTGAAAAACTTCTAAAAATACATATTCCTACTAACACCAAGAGACATGAAAAAGTCAAATGTATAGCTTTAAATAACTGCTAATGCTTCAGATGACGACTGACTAGAAAGGGTTTCAAAGTAACCCTCTCATTAAGGCCATGTCCTTCACCTGCTTTCATTCTGATGATCCATTTACATTCTTCCCTTTCAGTGAAGTTACTAACATTGCCTAATCTCAATGTGGTGTGTATCAATTCAATAACTAAGAACTCAAAAATGTGTGTGGTGCCTTGCGATAGGACATGTCTAGCCAGTGCGTTCCTGTCTTTCTCCCTATTGATCGCATATAAATGCTCTCTAACCCTTTCCCTCAACGTTCTATTCGTCATACCGACATAGAAAGCCTGGCATTTGGTGCAGATGGCTAAATAAACTATGTTCCTTGTCCTACAGTCTGCATAATGATCAAATTTATATAGCACACCTGTGTCCGGGTGCCTGAAGTTATTCCTGCCCAGTATGTATTTGCACTGATTGCAACTGCGACATGGAAAGGTACCCATTCTAACAGTAAGTGGTTGATCTTGAAGTCGCCTTTCATAACATAACATGTTCCTTAAAGATCTAGTATTCTTATAGGAAAAACTGGGGTAAGAACCTACAAGTGTTCTGAGCCTATCATCCAACTGTAGGATACCCCAGTTCTTTCTAATGACATTAGTAATACTCTTATTCTTGTTGGTATATGAAAGTACCATCCTCTTTTTACTTCTAGTAAATGGCCTGCTTTGTTCCACCTGTTCACTAGTTGCTATCCTAATGTAGGGTCTTGTTTCTTCATTGCGTTCTGTTTGTTGCAGGACTGTCAAATCATTGTCATGGTAACCCCTAGATTTAAAGTCAGCATCTAAGCCCGTCAATTCATTCCTATATGCTGAATCATCGCTTGTTAGGCGTGAACAGCGTGCTGCTTGATTCCTAACAATGTTCTTGTGTATGTGGGGGGGATGCATACTATCACAATGTAAGTATGTGTTCTTTCTACAGGGCTTCCTATAAATGTTGGCAGTGAAACACCCATTATGCTTCCTGATGGTAACATCTAAGAAGTCAATCTGGTGACATGATCTCTCCCCAGTCAGCTTAAGAAAAGATGTGGTGTTGTTGATGTAATTTAAAAACTCATCTAAGATAGTAACATCACCATTCCAAACAAAAAACACATCGTCCACAAAACGTTTATAATACTTGAGGTACCGAGAATAATACTCATTGCCAAAGATATACATAGATTCCCAATAGGCTAGTACAAGGTTTGCATAAGAATTGGCACATGATGTGCCCATCGCTACCCCTGAAGTCTGCAGATAGTAACCATCACCATATAAAAATACATTATTTTCTAACACTAATTCCATCAACATGGTGATCATAATCACTTTATCGTTTGTCATGCCCTTCTCTAGAAGAAAAAGCCTCAGGAAGTCTATCCCTATATCATCGGGTATGCAGGTGAATAAAGACTGAACATCTAAGGTCATCATAATGTCATTCTCCAAGTATGCTTTTTCAACAGCACTCACAGCTAGAGATTCCAATAGTTGTTTAGTATCTCTCAAAATGGAGAGGGTAGAATCAATTATAGGTCTAAGTTGCTTCTCAATAAAAATTGAGATACATTCAGTTAGCCAACCTCTTCCTGAGACTATAGGTCTGAAGGGTGGGTCAGACAATGTCTTATGCACCTTCGGAAGACCTCTGATGATAGGTACCAGAGGTTTTTCAACTAGAAAATAATTATAGAGATCATTGTTTATAATATTAGACATCAACATATCATACAATGAGGCATGAAGTTTACTAATAACCTTGTTTAGATCATACATATGTATTTTTTTATATATGTGGTTTCATCCAACAACATTTCTAACATTCTATTATTATAATATATACTATCAAACAACACTAGTGCACCACCTTTGTCCGCTGGGCGGATAACTATAGTATCATTGTTTTGTAAACTTTTTAAAGCTGCTGTTTCTTGTCGGCTTAAATTGTAAAATTCTGACTTAAAACCTGCTTGTTCAAACAACATATAAAAATCATTGCAACAAACTTTCTCAAAACTTTCTAAAGGCGGATGCAATTCTGGTACAAAGCATGAAGGTTTCCTAAAATTATTAATTACTGCATCCCTTGTCTCAGTGTTTTCATTATCATAAAATAAATCAAGTGCTAAACCCCTAGTAAAAAGTTTTAATTGTACTATCAACTCACTAATGTCTATCCCTTGTGAGGGCACAAATGATAAACCTCTGTTTAACACTTTCATTTCAGCATCAGTCAACTCATGGCTAGATAAATTAATTACCAGTTCATTGGAGTTTTCTTCCACAATCTCTTCTGTGGTTCCCCTGACTCCCCTGAGGGTTTCCGTTTCTTCCCCTTATACTGGGGACTCCATGTCTTGCGATCTGCTGGTAGAAATGATAAAGGGAACGTAAGATTTGTGTTGTCTCTCTCATTAGTCTTTGAATTCCCTTCTGCTAGGAGCAAAGTCTTCTTCCTCACTACCGGTCCCAAGCTCTTAGTGTCCAATTGTCTAATGGTTGGTGGAATATTATCTGCTGTGGTATTCCTATTTTGTAAGATTTCAGATGTTCCTCCATTCTCCACTAGTAATAAATCTGAACCATTCTCTGTTGTGCACCCCTCTGCATGAGTGCCTTCAAAGATGGCCACATTAATACTTCCTGATGTGGTAGGACGCATTTCGCTGTTACCATCCTTCCTATTGTCAGGAAGGCAAGAGTTCGTTACATCAATAGCTGACCGGAAGGATTCCTTCGGCCAAGAGAAGACGTTCCCACGTGCAAAATCGGAACAGTCTCTTTCCAGTTTCTTCTTTTTCTGTTGTAAAAGTCTGTTGTCAGTTAGAGTTAAAGTAGTGGAAAGTTCAGAGAAGTAATCAGATAACTGTACTGATGTTAAAGAAGAATTTAAACGCTCTTCCAGAATGGAGATCTCTTTCATGAGTTCTTTCTCATTTAGCGAATATTGTCTTATTAACAGCTTGATATAATTATTGCTAGTCTCAATATTAAGTTTCTGCCAGTCTATTAAAAGGTCTGGATATTTGTTGCCAAAAGTGGGCATCTTTAAAATGCGTAGCCCTCTTGGAATAACTTTAAAGGATAAACATGTTTCCATATGTTGTTTCTGCCACTGCACATTCTTCATTTTAAGTAAAGTATCTTCAAATTGTCTCATCAGTTGTAGCACATTGATATCTAACTGCTTACCTTTGTGGGTAACATTAGTATTAGCTAGCTGTGAATAAGAAAGTTTTAGTAGTGGATTGTCACACCTGGAAAGCAGTTGAGAGAATGAAAAATTCATGTCCTCAGATGCAGCTTCCTCCATGTGTTTGGTTCCTTCTGTCATGTCCCCTCGAGATAACAAAGAGGCAAATAATGAATAAACAGAGATCTCTCAGGGTAAGGTACCTGCTATGTCCCCAAACGAAAAATGTCAATATCAAGGTGCAGGTACTCCATGACTATCGAAGCCAACCATCAACCAAAAAAGCAGAAAAACAATAAAAAATTTGATAGTGTATATTATAATAATAGAATGTTAGAAATGTTGTTGGATGAAACCACATATAAAAAAATACATATGTATGATCTAAACAAGGTTATTAGTAAACTTCATGCCTCGTTGTATGATATGTTGATGTCCAATATTATAAACAATGATCTCTATAATTATTTTCTAGTTGAAAAACCTCAGTTACCTATCATCAGAGGTCTTCCGAAGGTGCATAAGACATTGTCTGACCCACCCTTCAGACCTATAGTCTCAGGGAGAGGTTGGCTAACTGAATGTATCTCAATTTTTATTGAGAAGCAACTTAGACCTATAATTGATTCTACCCTCTCCATTTTGAGAGATACTAAACAACTATTGGAATCTCTAGCTGAGAGTGCTGTTGAAAAAGCATACTTGGAGAATGACATTATGATGACCTTAGATGTTCAGTCTTTATTCACCTGCATACCCAATGATATAGGGATAGACTTCCTGAGGCTTTTTCTTCTAGAGAAGGGCATGACAAACAATAAAGTGATTATGATCACCATGTTGATGGAATTAGTGTTAGAAAATAATGTATTTTTATATGGTGATGGTTACTATCTGCAGACTTCAGGGGTAGCAATGGGCACATCATGTGCCAATTCTTATGCAAACCTTGTACTAGCCTATGGGGAATCTATGTATATCTTTGGCAATGAGTATTATTCTCGGTACCTCAAGTATTATAAACGTTTTGTGGACGATGTGTTTTTTGTTTGGAATGGTGATGTTACTATCTTAGATGAGTTTTTAAGTTACATCAACAACACCACATCTTTTCTTAAGCTGACTGGGGAGAGATCATGTCACCAGATTGACTTCTTAGATGTTACCATCAGGAAGCATAATGGGTGTTTCACTACCAACATTTATAGGAAGCCCTGTAGAAAGAACACATACTTACATCGTGATAGTATGCATCCCCCCCACATACACAAGAACATTGTTAAGAATCAAGCAGCACGCTGTTCACGCCTAACAAGTGATGATTCAGCATATAGGAATGAATTGACGGGCTTAGATGCTGACTTTAAATCTAGGGGTTACCATGACAATGATTTGACAGTCCTGCAACAAACAGAACGCAATGAAGAAACAAGACCCTACATTAGGATAGCAACTAGTGAACAGGTGGAACAAAGCAGGCCATTTACTAGAAGTAAAAAGAGGATGGTACTTTCATATACCAACAAGAATAAGAGTATTACTAATGTCATTAGAAAGAACTGGGGTATCCTACAGTTGGATGATAGGCTCAGAGCACTTGTAGGTTCTTACCCCAGTTTTTCCTATAAGAATACTAGATCTTTAAGGAACATGTTATGTTATGAAAGGCGACTTCAAGATCAACCACTTACTGTTAGAATGGGTACCTTTCCATGTCGCAGTTGCAATCAGTGCAAATACATACTGGGCAGGAATAACTTCAGGCACCCGGACACAGTTGTGCTATATAAATTTGATCATTATGCAGACTGTAGAACAAGGAACATAGTTTATTTAGCCATCTGCACCAAATGCCAGGCTTTCTATGTTGGTATGACGAATAGAACGTTGAGGGAAAGGGTTAGAGAGCATTTATATGCGATCAATAGGGAGAATGACAGGAAAGCACTGGCTAGACATGTCCTATCGCAAGGCACCACACACATTTTTGAGTTCTTAGTTATTGAATTGATACACACCACATTAAGATTAGGCAATGTTAGTAACTTCACTGAAAGGGAAGAATGTAAATGGATCATCAGAATGAAAGCAGATGAAGGACATGGCCTTAATGAGAGGGTTACTTTGAAACCCTTTCTAGTCAGTCGTCATCTGAAGCATTAGCAGTTAGTTAAAGCTATACATTTGACTTTTTCATGTCTCTTGGTGTTAGTAGGAATATGTATTTTTAGAAGTTTTTTAGTAGTTTCACATATTTGAAATGTTTTTTATTACATGCTGTTTTTATATGCTCTTGTGTTTTTAATAAATATTCATATGCTATTTGCCATCTGAAATGTTAATAACAGTAATAATCTATGACTATGTCCATTTTAGTGTCAATGTTGAATTTTTAATTTTTACAATATAAGTTTCTGATTTTTTTATTTAGAAGTTTCTGACTTTTTATAGTTGTGCATTCATACAAAGGCTTTCATTGGTTAACTGTTTAATTGATATGTATTTAAATACAGAAGTGATGAAGTGTTTTATCAAAGTCTGAAGAAGCGGCCAGAGAAGACGTGAAAGCGCTAACAACCCATGGAATAAAGTTTTTTTGTTGTTCAATATAAAAAAATTTTTATTGTTTTTCTGCTTTTTTGGTTGATGGTTGGCTTCGATAGTCGTGGAGTACCTGCACCTTGATATTGATATGTGTCATGGGTGCTGAGGAGACTGTGTTAGCTGTAGCAGACTTGTATTTTGGAGGCCTCTGGTGCTTTGGTAAGTTTTTGAGAAAACCTCTGTGTATGTGGATTTATGTGTTTGATGTGTACAATGTGTATGAGTAGTGGTATGTGTATGAGTAGTGGTACTATGTGAATATGTAGTGGTGGGTGAGTTGACAACCTTCTCGATGTTACTGTTTTGAGTGAGAGAGAGCATGGATTCTAGATTCTTGGTGTAAGTACATCTCTCACACTCTGCACTAGACTGTGTTATCAGTAAAGGGTTATCAGTGTACATGAGGCAATTGTTACACTTCCTCAAGAGACCTAAGTCAACAAGGTTGGCAGGAGAAATGAGGGTAGCCCAGCTGTCTATACTGGTAGGTTGAAGAGTGTTGTCACTAGGAGTGGCTTTTCAGAAATGATCATAAAGGAGCTTAGTGAATGGATATTTCTCCCTGGGTTTTAAAGGAAAATTTGTTGAATTTAACTGTCCGGCTTTGGTGCACAAGTGGGCAGTGCTGCATGATGTGCAAACAAGCAGAAACCTGCTCATATGCAGGGCCTAAATACCAGAAGCTAAAACATGAAAAAAAACTCTTAACAAAATTCAATAGGACCAATGAGGATGCTTATTCCAAGCCCTAGACTGGCCTCCTCTACACCTCACCAATTCTCACCAACCAAAAAAAAAATCACATCTAGTAAAGTTAGATAGCTCATCATCATCAGCCCCCTATTTTCCATTTTTTCTACATGGGGTTTGGGTATCATGTTAACTGTCGCCAACTCTCTTGATTCAGTGCCACACTCCTGCCTTCTTCAACACTCATGCCTGACTGTCGCAGATCTTCTTTCACACAATCCATCCACCTCTTTGCTGGATGGCCTCACTTCTTCTTACCTTCTTCCTTTCTGTACCAAATCTTCCTCAAAAGATTGTCTTCTGCTTTTCTGCACATGTGCCTAAACCACCATAATCTGTTCTCTGATCTTTTCTGCAATTAGAGCTACTTTGGCTTCTGCTCTTATGTCCTTGTTTCTTCGTCTGTCCCACAGTGTGCATCCTACCATCTTTCTCAGGCACTTCATTTCCATAACCTCTAGCTTCTTCATATGTTCTGCCTTTACTGCACAGGTTTCTGCACCATTGTCTTGTACACCTTACATTTCAGCTTCTTTGGCATTCTTCTGTCATAGACTACACCTGATACTATATACCAGTTGGCTGCAGCCCCTTTGATTCCAGCTTTGACCTCCTCATTCAGACTACTCTTCTCTCAACCACCCCTACCAAATACATGAAGCTGTTTACCTGTTCCACTGTCTTCTCTTCTATCTCTGTTCTCAGCTTCTTCTGATTTCCCCAATTTGCTGCCATTACCACCATCTTATCTGTGCTTAGTCTCATCCCATGTGCCTTCAGATTTGCATTCCATTCTCCTATCCTTTGCTGAAGTTCTAGCTCAGAGTTTGCCTGTAATGCCACATCTGCCTACAGCAACAGTGTTGATCTGTCCCCTCCAACCTGTTTGCTAATGTAGTACATCACCAGTATGAGCAGCAGTGGAGAGAACCCCTCTGTGAGGCTGAACACTGTTCGTACTTTAGTCACTGGGTCCTTGTACATAGTCTGCACTAATACTATCAATGTTTCTGGGACTTCAAACCACCATAGTACTGCCCAGATCAGCTTTCTTGGGACCTTGCCATATGCTTTCTCCAAGTCTAGGAATGCCCAATTGGACTCTCTCCTCATCTCTAGCTTGTTCTCAAGTATCTGTCTCAATGCAAACATTGGGTCAGTTGTGCTGCATCCTGATCTGAATCTAAACTCCTCATCTCCCATCTTACATACTACTACTCTGCGTATCTGTTAATCACCCTCTCCAGAACTTTCATGCAGTGTGGTAGGAGCTTAATGCCTCTGTACTGCCCACAGTTGTGGATATCCCCTTTGTTCTTGCACATTGGCACAAGTATGCTTATTCTCCAGTCATTTGGGATATGCCTTTCTCTCCACACTGCTATTAGTATCCTCAGGAGCCATTTTTTCCCTATCTCACCCAGCATCTTTATCATATCTGCTGTGACCTCATCTGAGCCTGCTGCTTTCCCTGACTTCATCGCCCTTAGTGCTGTTCTTACTTCTTCTAAGGTGGGCTCCACCTCTTCTCTCATTGTTGGCTGCTTCTGGGGCAGTACAGCTTCTGTCAGGTTTTTTTCATTCAGAAACTGCTAGAAATACTCCTTCTGTCTGCCTGTGATGTCCTGTGGACTGGTGAGCAGGTTGTTGCTGGCATCCCTTATGAAGGATGTCTGACTATCTTCTTTATCTTTCTGTCTTTGCCTTGCAACCTGATATAGTTTCTTTGTGCCCCTTACTGCATCACTTTCCAGAAGTTGGTAGAGTGCCTCCAATGCCCTATTCTTTGCTATTGCAACTTCTTTTCTTAGCTTCTTTGTTAGCCAACCAGTAGTCCCTCCTATCCTGGTCATTCTTTTCTATCTCCCACTTCTTTCTGCACTCCTCCTTTCTTTTGATGACTTCCTAGACTTCTGCATTCCACAACCAGCTTTCCTTATGTACCTTATTTCTATAGCTGACTCAGCCACATATATTTTCTGTAGTCCTAATACATGCTGTTTTTAGGCACTACCACTCTTCTTCAACTCCAACTATTTCCTCCTCTTCTTGGGATGCTAGAGCCCTGAGTAATTCCTTGAAATGCTGTACTTTCTCTTCAGTCAACTTCCAGGTCTTCAGCCTGGTCTTTGTTGACCTTAGAGCTTTCTCTGACCACTGTGTGCAGCTGATAGTGGGCAACTAGTAGTTTATGCTGTAGGCTGACTGTTTCACTGGGGATGACTTTGCAATCATGGATTCTACACCAGTGCCTTTTCCTTACTAGGAGGACGTCTACCTGAGTTGCATGTTTGATACTCTTATATGTGATCTTGTGACTGTCTCTCTTCCTGAACCATGTGTTGGCTACTATCAAGCCATTTGCTAGACAGAAGTCTAGAATGGTTTCTCCTTCTTTATTCCTGTTGCCCCACTCATGTGGACCTAGGCAGTACTCATATCCTGTTCGGTCTGTCCCAATATGTGCATTCAAGTCACCCATTATCAACACCAATTCATATTGTCCTGCTTTATCTAGTAGGTCCTGTAACTACTGTCTGAATGCACTCTTTTCCTCACTGTCACAACCCTGCCGTGAGGCATAGGCTGAGATTGTGAATACTGCCCTATCATTACACTGGAGTTGAAAGTTAGATAGCTACTATAATAAAATTGCTAAGTTTGCCACAAACACTACCTTTCAATCTCACCACTGCTCAGGAATAAAACAACTCAACTGGTTACAGCTGCCACATCTCTTAGTCTATAATCAACTTAACATGACTCACAGAATCATAAACTGAACTGACAGAAACCCTGCCCTACAAAACGTACTACATCATTACTTCAGTAATTGTGCCTTGCACTCTAGTAATCAAACTTTACTAAATTTAACCAAAACCAACAATGTCGTTAAAGATTCCCTTTATACAAACTGTATAGCCAAAATTTGGAATTCATTGCCAACAAATATATCAACTACTAATTTATCACACTTTAAAAAACTACTGAAATCTCACTTATCCAACCAAAGGTTATGCTCCATCACTAGCCCAGGATAGGTTCTCTGATTTGTCCTCCAGAACCTTACCTTACCTACCTATCTTGTCTGCCTCTTTATCTATAACCCAGACACTCCAATGTGGTTCTCCTTCTTATTACTTTCTAATACTCAGAACCTAGAAGCACACTAAGTTTTTATTTGACCTCTCATAGGCTGCTGCTGCAAAGACTTTCAATTGAAGCTATGTAAATGGTTAAAGTTTTGATATATATGTTTACATTCTTTACTTTACTTTACTTCTTGATCTATGTACATACTTTCTATTATTTGCATTTATATACATAAACAAAGTCCAGTGCAAGGATTTTGCAAAGAAAGTCAGACAACAACACCAGTTTTTCAGAAAGGCTGTACAAGCGCTTTTGTTCCTTTATTCCTCCATAAAAAACAGAACTTCTTCAGATACAAAACATACACATCATTTCCTCAATTTTATACCAAACAGCAGTCATGTGACATTTTTTTAAAAAAAACACACCATCATTTTCCTAAAACCTAAGCATCTGTAAACTGGCCATCTTATACATTTACTAAACATAAAACTAAAAATTGTTGAACAATCCCCGCTAAAAATCCTTCTTATATATCTCATAAAATAAATATTGTTTCACTATAAACTCTTTTTTTAATTTTTGTACCCTACATATATTGATACATTCTAATTTTGTGTACCTAATGTTCTATAAAAACTTGACCTCTTGTAAATGTATTATTTTATTTTACCATTTTCCTGTTCTTTAATCTATATTTTTTAATCTTTGTTTTATTTTATTTCGTTTCCTTTAATTTTATTTTATTTTACTTAATTTCTTCTGCCCTTAAATTCAGAAGACTACTAATTGAAATCCTGTCTTTAGGCCTGGCGGGTTACTTGCATTTAGCAACACCTGCCAAAACATTTCCCTATATTCAACAAAATTGGACCAATTTCCACCTCTCTCCTGTCTTCTAACCTTTTCCAGCACACAAAAACTAAACTTTTTAAAATCCCTACACATAGTGCTATGTCTATAGAGTGCATTAGCCCCATCCTGCCTCCTGATAGCATAATTATGCTGATACACCCTTTTTCTTAACTCTTTTTCCATTTTTCCTATATAATAGGCATTACATGTCTGATATAAAGCCACGTAAACAACCCCCTTTGTCTGACAATTGTAGAACCCTTTAACACCAATCACCCTTTGGTATCCGGTAATACTAATATTGGTGGTCTCATACATAAACCTACACTCCCTGCAATTACCAAATTTACTCATCCTACCCAAACACATACTTCCATCCTTCTCCTGTTTCCTCTCAAATAGTGATTTTAGGCTATTATCTTTCCTATACACAATTTTGGAGTTAGGTCCCACCTTATCTATCAAGCCAAAGGCTCCAAACACTCCACCCCAATTCTTTTCCATTATTCTTCGAATCCCAGCTGAATGCTTGTCATATGTCATAACACAACAGAAAGAGTCTATTTTAGACCCATTTTCCTTCCTCATCGGCACTTCAGTGTTCTTTATCAATGAGGGATACCACTCATCCCTTCTACTTGTTACATATTCTTCCTGTCCATCTAAAAGGTACCCTGGGTACCCTCTATCTACTAATAAATCCTTCAGGACTCCCAACTCTTCCACAAATTTATTAAACTCACTAGTTAATCTAGAAATCCTGATAATTTGTCCTTTTACCCGATTTCTCTTCTGCCAAAATGGGTGCTCACTCTGAAAATGTAAAAAACTATTCAAAAAGGTCAGTTTCCTATATATTTTAGACTCAAAGCAACCTTCCAAAGTATTTTTATACAAGTGTACATCCAAATAATCAACCTTCTCTTTTCCTATTGAGTACGTAAATTTAAAGAAATCTGTTGTGGAATTTAAGTATTCCATAAATTCCACCACCTCTATCTCGGTACCTTCCCAAAGCAGTAGGATATCATCCAGGAACCTATAATATCTAAATAGGTACTTCTTAAACCTAGATTTTTAACACAAACAGTCTCCCAGTACCAAAGCACTATATTTGCAAACACTGGTGCTACAATAGCACCCATCGCCACACCTTGGGTTTGTTTATAGTACTCCCCCTGGAACCACACAAAGTTATTTTTTAGTACTAACTCCATCAACACAGTCAACACATATATTGTGTCCCTGGAAAATTTGGTACCCTCTCTAAGGGCATTTTGGAACATTTTCATCCCCTCCTCGTGGAATACTCAGATATAAATCCTTCACATCAATACTAATAAACAACACTTGCTCTCTATACTCACTTGTTGCTAAACTTTTTAAAAGGTGCCAAGAGTCCTTAAGCACATGGTCCTTGTCTTCAGAAAAGTTTTTTAGATGGAAATCTACCATTTTAGACAGAGATTCAGTCTTACTTCCTCTCTCCGCCACAAGTGGCCTCATCAGGGGGGGGGGGTCTTCCAAAGACTTGTGGATTTTTGGAATACCGAAAAAAGAGGGCACCCTAGGGTACTTTACCTTCAAAAACTTAATATCCTCTTCACTAAAGCTATATTCCTGGAACAATTCTTCCAGGATCGTATCCAGTCTACTATTGAAAATATTTATTTCATTTAGGGAAGCTCCACTAAAGAATATACTATTATTCAAATAACTTAACATCCTACTAGTGTATTCATGTTGTCCCATTATCACAACCCCTCCCCCCTTGTCCAGTTTCATAATCCTCACTTGATAGTTATTTATGATTGTCTTAACTGTTAAGAAAGGGCATTTATCAATTCCCTCAGTGCATTGTGCTCTTCCTTAGTTAGATTGTCATCTATTAATCTGGTATGATTGTCCAACAAATCCTTAAAAATTCATAAAAAGAAAAAGTGGTTTCAAAATGGGGATAAAACTCCATATCTCTCAAGTGGAAAACAACTGGAGAGAGAAAATACTTCAAGCAGCTATTTTATTAAGAACGTGACATAAAAGAAACAAAAGATTTTTTTTTGAGAAGTGAAAGATCATGTAACCAGTTCTTTTGACCAATGTGTGACCAAAAATATTAATACTTAAACACATTAGCACAAATATAAATAAATATATAAAAAAGAAGTACCTTTGGTGTAAAGATGCTATTAGCTCTTAATACACTGATCAGATTAATACAGGATTCAGCAAATAATACTAAACATTATAATATGAATGAAAGTGATAACATTTGTTAACCAGGAAAGCCCTACTTGGAACAAAGCCAATTTTCAGCGGAGGCCCAGGGAGAAATGTTCATATTCATATTAACGAAAACAGAAAAATGTATCTTTCAGATACTTCAAAAATATGGCAAGGCTTTTCTCCCTCATACTTCTTTAAGAGACCATAACTTTACAAACTGCAAAGACATCATTACTGAGACAGGGATGAAGTATGTTCTGAATAAGCAAAAAACTGAACCAGGCATTACATCTGTTTTGTATTATCAATCCATAATTAAAAAATATTTAGACAGAATTAACAAATCATTAAAACAACAGGTACACAAGATTTAGAAATATATAAATTGTGGTCTAAAATTCTACTATAAAATACATATTTAGCTCTTATAACTTTACCAGCCAAGCATCTACCATTAAGTACACTTGAATGATGCAAAGAACCACAATGCAACATATCCTTACTAGAAAAGCATCAACGCTGGAGAAAAATAAATTAATTAATTAAATAAATAAAATTAATTTTTACAGGCTATATTTCACACTCCCCATACAATACATAGCAGAAACCCTGATTATGAATCCCACTGCAGGAATAGCTTAAGGGAAACCAGAAACTCAGACTGTTGGTGGGAATGCACTTGAGTCTATTAATGGGAGGTTAGAAGACAAAACACTAAATGTGATGCTTAGTGTGATGCCCCTGCACTGGCTCAGTAATCAAGGAGCCTCAATCCTCACCACTGGCAACAGTGGGAAACGTACACACTGGGAGGATGACAAGTACACACACAGTAAATTGCAATTTCCCTTAAGAGCACACATAGATCACAGTCAGTCTGGAGCTGGTTTCTCTCTCTTTCTCCAGATCCACAATAAGACTCCCCACTGCCACAGCTATAGGGTTGCGATCTCAGCTGAATGGCCAAGCCAAAACCTCCAGCAGCCTCTCTGTCCAACCAGTGCTTTGTGTCCCTGCCCAAGTAGCTGACACACACACACACACACACACACACACACACACACACACACACACACACACACACACTTTGAGATTTGATTTATATACAAACACACATCTGGGAAAGGCTGGCACAGGTTTACTAGCTATGCCCCCTTCTGCCCAGACTATAAGGTAGTTCCAGCAACCACCAGCCACCTCTTTATCAGCCACTCTAAGGCCGTTAACAAAGGGTAACCAATTCTACTGTGTAATATTACTAATAATCCAAATGGTAGTCTGACCAAGAGCAAGGCTATTTAGGAGTGGCCTGTACAGTGTCACTAAATAGATATGCAAGTACTCTAAGAGTTTAAAAATGTCTCGCAGATATCACCCACAAAAATAAGGTTAAATATATTTAATAATAAATAAATAGTAAAAGAACAAGGCAATACTGAGTAAGTAATCAGTTACACCAGAGTTAAAAATCACAGGAAATATTTAAAACAACATTGCAGGACAGTCTCAAATAAATAAAGAAAACATCTAAGATATACTTTACTATATTCCTATCTGAATCTAAAAGAGTTACTATGCCCTAAAAATGTAGTTACGGCAAGTCATGAGTGGATGTTTGTAGTTCAAAGACAAGATTCAAAATGCACAGTCTCTCCCTGAGACAGTCCTTAAATTAATATCAAATATTACTGCTAGGTTAGCTTGGATGACATCAGTTTTTGTCACCTGACTTTTAATTCACAAGCTAAACCCCTTTTGTCAGAAACTAACAAAATTTAACATCCCTGTGTGAAAAATACATAGCTTTCAGATGTTTGTTCAGAGCTGTGCAGCTTCTAGGAAGTCATAAAGCAATAAAACACTTCTGCATCTCAAACCTAGTAATTACTTCTCTTCCAAGACAATACAAATATGTGTAGCTCTAGACATTGTGTCTGCTACTAAACGGAAACTGAGAGATAACTTTTATAGGGTAATTGTAAAACAATTTAATTTCAACTTTTTTTCTTGAAGTTTTGCAAGTTCATAGGTTCATAGGTAAGTACTAGGCTATCTGCCTGAGGGTATCTATAAGCCTAGCCAGAATGTGTTAGCTTTCGCAGCAGCCTTAGATCAGTTCCCTGTGCCTCTGTCCAGCAGAGCCATTAGTTCCCTGTGCCTCTGTCTAGCAGAGCCACTGCAGTGATCCCCGGGGTAAATTTTGTGTTTCCCATCCACTCGTCAAGGTTTCTCTTGAAGAGTGTTAGTGAGGGTCTCTGCCTAATGTAGATTGGAATCCGGTTCTAAAGCATGAGGAGTCTCTGGGACAGGAATCTATCCCTCCAGCATGTCCTAAAACAATTTAATTTCAACTTATTTTCTTGAAGTTTTGCAAGTTAACCTCTATCTTCTAGTTTTTACTGCTAAAACATATACATTTACACAATTACAATAGTTTATATACATTTCTACTCTAAGCCAGCAGGGCATGCTGTGGTTACATTTTAGCTCAGTACTTTACAAATCCTGTTCAACACAGACTTCTGTATCAGCAGTTTTATATACAGACAACACACAGTTCCTATATAGTGGCCACACAAGCAATTGCATCATGCTGGTATTCACAAATGACATATAACTATATACAAAATTCCAGATAGCTGGACTGGCAGTATCTCCTTCTGTTACATTTCTGTGTAAATCATATTAATATTCACAAACATATAATTATTTACAAAATTCCAGCTAGCTGGGCTGGCAGTATTTACCTTTTGTCACACTTAGCATAGGACTTTGAGCTGATTCACAGTTCTCAGTGACAGACTGGCAGCTGCCTATGTCATTTATTCAAAACATTCTTCTGAAAAACAGCAGATAATATAGGCAGAAAGTAAGTATCACAACTAAAGGAATGATTCTGAACCACTAGGAAAAAAATAAATTGATATTTTTTTCTTTTGACTGAGTGATGGAGTACTTCATCAATACTATGAATTTGGAAACTGTAGCATGGATTCTAAGCATAAGAATTGGCTTTGCATAGGAGAGTAGTTCAGTTGGAGCTGAGTGATGGCAATGTAAGATAGTACTGTACATGTTGCATATGCCACACAATCTCAGAGAGTCTGATTAATTTTATCTGTTGCTTTCACTTATCTAATATTTTGCTTAGGTGATTGATTGACTGCTTTCACAATCTGTTAAAATATATAAGTAAGGCAAAACTGAAACCTCACATTCCTTAAAAGTTTAAAAATCACTGTAGTTTCCTCCATTTTTTTTCTTGTTTCACAGCCCTTACTAAGGTGCAGAGCTTTCTTGAAACAACCCCATGCCTTGCCTTGGCAAAGCACCCTCATTCATTGATAAAGAAATTTGTAAATGTGAGTAATCTGTAAAACCTACAACTTGTATTACATCTTCACTTCTCAAACCTTTTCCAGGAAATATATAATCCATTTAAAATTCTAGATTTCCTGCTTTATAAGTAAAGTACATTAAACTACTTCATTAATCAATTCGTTCAATGCCCTGTCCTACACATCTTATCATTTTCCATAAATCTTTATTAAAAGACCATCCACATGACAAAAAATAGATGCTATTAAAATGTTTTCATATTTACATATTTCCATTCTGTCCTGTTGTTCAGTAAATAAATAGATATGAACCCAACAGCTCTGTTACTATATTTCATTTGCATAATTAGCAGCCTATCAATGACCAGTTTGTGCACTTTTTTACATCTTCACCTAAAATTCTTAAATCTATTACCTATTCTAGCATGTACAGCCCCTTTCTGAAGGGTGCCAGTAACAGTTATACACACATTTATAAAGTATTTGTTAATACCATCTGTTTCTTACCCTAATATCCCGAGCAAAATAATCCTTTGAACTACTGACCAAAAAAATGTACACATTACATTTAAAACTGCCACTTTTATTAAATGTCTGTATTTCCTTAGGTGTTTCCATCTTCATGTTTTTTTTTACAACATATGGAGCTACAGCCTATCCTTCACTGATATCTGTCTCATTTTCTGTCAGTGATCAAGCAATGAAACTTGTTCTGAGTCTAATTAATCATCTAAAGCTGCAACCCTGGATTTCGCCATACTTTAGCAATATAAAATTATCCTTTGTGAAAATATTCCCAACTACGGAATGGTCCATAGGTTCATAGGTTCGCAGTTATGTACTAGGCTAAAAAACACCAGGGCCTTTATAAGCCTAGCAATGCAGTCCAACCAATTTTGTCCATATGTATCATGGGCATTTATTAGGAGGAGGTGTATTACTTACGATGTTTCTAGAGGTTATGTGGGGTGGGGGGGGGTATGTTAGTTTGGGCATTACTGTCTATATCTGTCTATCAGAACCATGGGGATCAGACCCAGGGTAAATTTTTGATTTCCCATTGGTCCAGGTTATGCTTAAATAGGGTTAGGGATGATCTCTGCATCACATGGATGGGTAGCCTGTTCCAGAGCATGGGGATCCTCTGAGACACATATCTGTCTCACCAACACATCTTATTTATGTCACAAGCAAAATTTAAATCCTTGGATCCAGTGCCTCTGATGCTATTTATTTTTGCAGATGTCCAAAAAACCCATTATAGCTGGATCCAAGGATGCATTGTATGCCAGGCATAGATCACTTCTCAGTAACCTGTAGGAGACAGAGAATAGAGATAGGGCTTTAAGGCAATCCACACAGGACAATATGTTTATATCCTGGATTCTCCTGGTAAGGTACCTTTCTGGGCATTCCAACTGTTGCATATGTTTGGACGGGTATATGCCGAAGCGGGCATTATACTCAATGATAGGTCAGATAAGGACAGAATAAAGTGTCACTATGACTTCTTTGGACCTGGATGCACAACCTTAGTTTTAGGTTGGGTGACAAAGAATGATTTTCTTACTACATTGGCCACATGTTGTTCAAAATCCAAATTACTGTCTACATATGTTCCCAGATCCCTGACTACTGGATCCATGATTTTAGCACCAGTTATTTGTCTGTCTTAGTCCCTCTTGTAAGATGTTTGTCTCATGGGGAAATCTATGATAGCTCACAATTTTCAGTCCTCTGTGAACTTGGTCAACTAAAGGCCCTTGACATTAGCCTTTACCTCAGAGAAGTAGATGCCAAATAGGAGCACTCCCAGTATGGAGCCCCGAGGTACCCTGCTTGTGACCAGTCTCTTAGTGAAGGTGGTATCACCAATCCTGAGTCCTGTATAGCAGCAACAGCAGAACCAAATAGAAAGTAGCTAAACCAAAATGCTACACGGTCTTGAGACGCCTATAAATCTTCACAATTGGTACCATAAAATGTGAACTAAAAGTCCAAAAGTTGCTGTAAAAAGTTTAATAAAATATTAAACACAAACAATGCAACTCCAATTCAGTTAAGCACTTTCACCCGCACATATACGGGCTTCATCAGAACTGAAGAATAATACTAAAACATTCACTATTTAAAAACTTTTTGGCGCCACCTTTAAATTTGCTATAATAGATAGCATTAAATTAAATCCTAGGGGTGGAGATTTTAAGACATCTTTGTTGTATAAAGAAATGTGGTGGCAGATATTAACAGATGCCACTACACCCCCAGGATTAAACAATTTTATTTCTATTAAACCACTGCTTAAAATGCATAGTTGATTACTGTAAGGAAATTCAAGTTTTAATTAATTATATATGTTGTGCATGATATATCAGTAATACTAAAATTATTGTTAGGTATGTGTATGTACCTTTAAATGACATTTTTGTATTTTGGCACCAAAATGTTTTTAAATAGTGAATGTTTTAGTATTATTCTTCAGTTCTGATGAAGCCCGTATATGTGCGGGTGAAAGCGCTTAACTGAATTGGAGTTGCATCATTTGTGTGTTTAATATTTTATTAAACTTTTTACAGCAACTTTTGGACTTTTAGTTCACATTTTATGGTACCAGTTGTGAAGATTTATAGGCGTCTCAAGACCATGTAGCATTTTGGTTTAGCTACTTTCTATTCAATCCTGAGTCCTGTCTGAGAGCCAGCTGGCAATCCAGAGATTTATGTAGGTGTCTATGCCCAGTTCAGTAAGTTTGTCAACTATAAGTGGGGTATTGTATTGAACATCTTTGCCAGGTCCATGTAGGCAATATGCACTGTTTTTCTCTCATTATTTGCCTTGGTGATCTTTTCAAAGTAGCCCACCAAGTTTAGTAGGCATGATCTTCCCTTGACATAGCCAAACTGGGTTGGGTCCAGTGTCTGAAGGTTGACTATGTCTGTTAATCATTTCCATAATAATTTGTTCTATGGCTTTTCATATTAGACTACTCAAACGAACAGGTCTGTAGTTTCTGAGGTCAACTGATGGTCCACATTTGTGAAGTGGGATAACCATTAAAGTCCTCCATCCTTGTGGTGCAAAACCTATTTTGAAGCTAAAGTTGAAAAGTGACTCAAGTGGTCCTGATAGGTCATGTTTCCAACTATTTAGACGGCATCCCAGGATATTGTTGGGGCACACTGAGGCTGTGATTTTGGCGTTAGTGAGTGCTGCGAGGACCTGCTCCCTTTTCATAGTGTGTTGGTGGGTTATGCTAGTAGGTGTTTAATGGAGGGAGTCAGGGAAGTCATGCAGTGAAATTTGAGCTGAATTTGTCATCCAGCAAATTTGCTATGTTGCTCTGCTCAGTGGCACCACTACGAACCAGTTTGGCACACTGATGTGTGCTACCTTTGAGGTTTCAGACATAACTTTAAGGCCTTGTGGTAGTCTTAGTCTGTGATTATATCTTGACCTCATAATTGGTCTTGTTGGACTTGGTCCTCTTAGTTTCCTGTTTAATTTAGAGATCTCCTATTTTCATGGGAGTTGCACTTCCTGATTTTAGCCATGACATTTTTCCTTTTGTTATATACCCAATTGAGGTTAGGATTCCAACAGTGTGGTCTGTTTATAGAGTTTGTTTTGGTCTTACTTCTAGTAGAAATAGTGGCTTCTACACATCCATTTACATCGTTGAACAGGGTCTCTGTGAGCAATTCAGGGACATCGAATTTTGATAAACTATCACTTAATAGGGTGTAGTTTGCTTTGGAGTAGTTCGTAACTGGTACAGGGTTTACTGGGGTTACCAAGTTGATACAAGTTGATATTTATTTCAAAGAAGACAGCTTTCTGGTCAATCTCACCAGTGTAGATGTGACACGTGGGGTTGGGGGGGGGTTGCAGTACTTTCCCAAAATGGTGAGCCCCAGGCCCAGTATATCTGAAGCTCTGGTGGTTATGCACACTATCTGGTTAAAGGTATTTGTTTTAATCTTCTTCTTCTTTCGGCTTTTCCCAGTTAGGGGTCACCACAGTGGATCACCTGTCCACTCATGATTGGCAGTGGAGTTTTACTTTGTTGAGTTGCCAGCCCGGCACCCAACCTTACACAGAAGGCAAACACATGCATGCACTCACTCACACCTAGGGGCAATTTAGAGTGTTCAATCCACCTACAGCATGCCTTTGGAATGTGAGAGGAAACCAAAGCACCTGGAGGAATCCCATGTGACCACAGGGAAGACATGCAGACTCCGCACAGAAGGCACCGCATCCGAGGATCAAACCAGAGGAACTCTTGCTGTGAGGCAGCAACGCTAACCGCTGTACCACCGTGGCCACCCTAAAGGTATTTGCGTTAATACAGACCAGAAATTGTTGTGCCTGTGAATGAGACAGTGTATGTTCCCTAGGTTATGCAGGGGTAGTTAAAGTCTCCTATGACTAGGGTATTTGGTTTAATGGCAAGTGTCTGCAGTAGGTCTAGGTATGGGCTACAGGATACTAGAGAATAGAGTACGACCTATAGTTTGCATGAATATTGTATGGGACTTTGTCTAGGTGAGCTGCATGTGGCTTAATTCTAGGGCATCATCCTGTTTAACTAGAGTTATGTTTGTTGCTAACATAGCTTGAGACTTCACCTTTTGTCCCTGCGTGTGCAGCTGATGGTCTGAATGTGTGGAAGGCACTAAAGCTTTGCACTGCCAGAGTACTTTCTGTGGATTTAAACCATGTCTTGGTAATAAGCAGGATGTCTGTAATCTCCAGAATGAGGAGAGCTTTGTAGGGTGTGGAATTTCTTTTTTACACTATGAACTGGGTTTCTTTGGGTTTTATTTGCTGCATCAATAGGCTTTTAAATCTGGCATTGTCTAAAAAGGCTCCAATGGGGTGAATAAAGTTTTAGCCAATATTTGGAAACTTATGGGAGACAGGTGTAGACCTATAATTGTGGATATTTTAACCCATTTTTGGTATTAAACATTCTTCGACAAGTTTTGAGTTCAGTGGCTGATTTGCTGGTTGTTTTGCTATTCTTTTACCATGTTATTATCATCATCATCATCTTGATCAAAAGCCATGGCTAGAGTTCTAGCAGCTTCATTTCAGAGACACAAGAATCTATGGATCCTTCCCCTTGACTTGTATGGAGGTGCAAAATTTGAGTTGAAATCAGCAGCATCTTCAAAGGCTCTTACAGCTGCATTAGACTTGTAGCCATTCAGATAAAAACTGGTTCATTAGGCATGGATTATAGCCACCAAAGATTGAATTCAATGGCTTCAGTTAACAACTCAGGTGTCTTTTGGTTTTCATATTCACCTGAGTATCTTCATAGCCTCTGATTTCCTTTAATTAGCATATTCACCTGAGTATCTTCATAGCCTCTGATTTCCTTTCATTAGCATATTCACCTGAGTATCTTCATAGCCTCTGATTTCCTTTCATTAGCATATTCACCTGAGTATCTTCATAGCCTCTGATTTCCTTTCATTAGCATATTCACCTGAGTATCTTCATAGCCTCTGATTTCCTTTCATTAGCATATTCACCTGAGTATCTTCATAGCCTCTGATTTCCTTTCATTAGCATATTCACCTGAGTATCTTCATAGCCTCTGATTTCCTTTCATAAGCTTGCCCAGTCATTTCATCTATATGTTTGCCATCTTTATCCTGAGTACCTGCACAGACTTGATCAAACTGCAGATGCAATCCTGGCATTTTATCTTGAAGTATACGGTATTGGTAAAGTAAATTTCCTCAGCTGGTGATCTCAAATACCAGGGTGAGAAACTCTGCACTCATATTAATTTCATATTCTTTCTCAACCTTTCATCTTCACTGTACTTTATGTGCTTGACTACTGTTTCATTGTGAGCAACGCTCTCAGTCCAGTTCTCATCCTCCACATGAGCTACTGATTTCTCTTGAACCTTGCTTTTAGTCCTATTCTCAGCCTCCAGATGATAGGTCTGATCAAGAAAAGGAGTCTGCTGTATTGCAATCTGAATTAGATTTATGCTCAGTCTCCAGATTTTTGCAAGTAGTAGTGCATCCAGCTTTCAGGGCAACTATTTTTCATCCAAATATTTAATCTGCTAATTGAGTACCTTTAACATTATTTCCTTATACCTCTTTAATTCTTCACATTCAGATTGCAATAGAGTAGACTCCTTTTCTTGAACAGCCATATCATGTATTTCATGGATAAATGTAACCTGCATGCTTTTATTCTCATTTTCAGCTTCCTTCTGATGTGAAAGCAGGGCAAAAGTATCTTGTTTTTGGTTTAGAGAAGTAATCGTTAGTCCCTACTCTTGGCCACACAATGCACACTCGAGACACAAAATTCTCTGCCATCTTGGGCTGATATCCTTGTTCTAAACCTCATCACAACAGGTGCTACAAATCTGGTTCCTGCTGCTGCATGCTTTACCATAATGTTTGCTAAATACAACAATGCAAAAAGGAAACAGTGTCAGACAGATAGTGTTCTGAATCCCATTGCTGCCACCAATGTAAATGACAGTGACCTTGGTAGACAGATGGTGTGTTGAATCCTAACCAGTGCCAACCAATATAAAAATAGATGGTGGACAGGGGCTACAGAGCATGGATCTGCTTCACTACCCTCCACTACATTAAATCTTTAATAAAAACATCTGTAACATCGTAAAAGTCGTGATCTCCAGGGTACGGTCTCTCATGTCAGACCACTGGGGACAAACAGATGATACTAAAAGGCACATAAATATGAGCCATTAAAGTGAAGACTGGCTATAAGATGAAATGTGCACTGTTTGCATATAGGCCTACACCATCCTCATCCAAGAATAGACTTCATTATGAAACTCCACAGAGTAGAGAATCTGGCTTAGTTTATCAGCCTCTCTTCTAATAGCTCCCCAGACTTCCTTCTCACCACTATCTTTGAGTGTCTTCCAGTACTCGATTGCCCATAGTAAACATACTTTAAATAAACTCTTACAAACATACACAGTCGCAGACACACATGCACACAGATATATATATATATATATATATATATATATATATATATATATACACACACACACACACACACACACACACACACACACACACACACACACACACACGCACAAATATCTACACACACACACACACACACACACACACACACACACACACACACACACACACACATGCGTGCACATGCGCATGCACAAACATGAATTTTTGCAAAGGTTGGTAGTATTCTTCAACACTACAGCCTTATATTCTGGCTCACAGCCGTAAACTGCCATTACCCAAGATTATTAAACTGTGGATCTCCTAGTTACTGTTTCACTCTTATTGATAAAATAAGTATAAAACACAAAAGTTAATGTGTTGCTAAGCAGTCTTGCCAGGTAGACGTGAATGCCAGCAGCCTGTCACAATTCATAAGTAAATACCCTCTTAACAATTAGTAGATAAGTAAAGATATTACTAGCCAGAAACTTTTGAAAAGTCAATCAATTAAAACTTTTCTTACAAAAAATACCAAAATACAATGACAGATATGGAATTTTACAGTGAAACAGAAAATAATGTATTATTTATTTTTCTTTGTTGACATAATAAGTGGGCCGATCCAAAGACCATTTTCAGCCATGACCTGGGTAAAAAGGTACATAGAGTTGAAATAAAATTGAGAGCAATGAATGCTGAGATTAATTAAATATAGAAAGAAGATAATAAACATCATACATGCAGCAGAATTAAATGAACTGATGACTACAACACTGAATAAAACTGTGACCAACATTTCCAAAACTCTCAACATTCTTCAGTACTTTTCTAACATCTAAAAAAGAGACTTATGAACTATACTATGATCTCTGCTTTCTATTTCTATTATGTTATATACATACTTACAAAGAGAAGAAAACAGAATGTTTCTCGTAAAGTTGGGACTAGACCAGAGGGAATTATCTTGAAGAAACAAAAAACAAGAAAGGAAACATCTGGCTACAGATAGACTATTTTCATATATATTTTCTTGTCAAAAGCAGTGCCATATTTTTCATATTAATGAGCCTGTTTACTTGCTCAAGGTTAACTCTCTTTAAAAATTGTAATAGTTCTTACATCCTGTTAGATTCCTGAGTTTCGGAAAAGTCACAAATCCTATAAATTACAGGCAAGACTGATTACAGTTTGTGACAGTGTGTGTGTGTGTGTGGGGGGGGGGTGTGCGTCACACATTTCAAATCCTGGACATAACAGTTGTGTTTTCCAATAAAAGGAAGTTAAAATTTTTATATGCAGTTCATTGTGCAGGATCAAGATTTCATATATCTTTACAAATAATAGAAAGATATATTCGTTTCAGATTAAATCACTTTTTTTTTTATTTACCTGCTGCAGGTTTTGCCAGGCTTAAGTACATGTCTTTTACATTCAGATCCAGAAAACAGTTACCTATTTACTTATAAACAACATACTTAGAACCACTAGCTTTATACAACATTGCATAGTGTATGTATTCCAGATGAAATAGACAGCAAATTTACCAGCATTACAGCACATTAAATAGCATTTGCAAAGTGATAAAATTTTAAAAAGCATAGCAAAATAAATAGTATTATAGCATGTTAAATAGCATTACATAACAAAAACAAAATTTTAGCAGTTTTAACAACCACTATGTCACTACATATTTATTTATATAGCTCTCTCTAGAGATAAATATAGTCTACACTTACAGTGCACAAAACGCTCATGAACAGGTACATTGAATAATACTCAAACACTAGTTCCAGCACTCCATCTTATAGAATCAGTCTAAATGTTTTG
>NC_056751.1:512160733-512225733 GCF_019279795.1 Protopterus annectens | reverse complement strand
CTTTTGGGGAAACGTTACGTACCATGAGGGAGCATTTCCACTGGGAGAGCCAAGATTTTTCAGAATCTAAAAAGAGGTTCAGGGATTTCCTTTTACTACCTCAACAAAGGCCACTAGCCATTCCACCTGTGTTAGATATTGTAGATGATGTGTTTTCAGAGTCTAGTCTTACCCCTGACTCCTTACCTCCAGCTCCTGTTAAGCCTGACAGATATTACAGGGTTCCTGACTCTCATAAATTCCTTTTTAAAAACCCTGCTGCAGACCCAGAAACTATTTCACAGGGTCCCAAAGGAGATAAGGCTTCCGCTGAAAAAAACCCTAACCCCTCTGACAGAGATTCTAGGGCACTGAATAGATGGGGAAAGAAGGTTTACACATCTGCTACCTTGGCTATAAGGGCCTTAAACTGTCAGTTTCATATGCTCAAATATCAGCAACATATCATGGCATTGCTTAAACAGAAAATGTTATTAAACTCTGAATGTGCAGAAAACAAGGAAATGCAGGATTTATTGCATGCAGGTGAACAAGTTGGAAAGCATACTTTGCAATGTGGTTTTGATTCTTTGGAGGCCTCCTGCAGGGTCGCAGTTACAGGTTCTGTGATTAGGAGGCATGCTTGGTTAAAGAAACAAAATCTGCCTGATCATGTCAAAGTTAAGTTATTAGATGTACCTTTACAGCATGATACTTTGTTTGGTGTTAAGGCAGAGGAGGTGTTAAAGAAAATGGAGGACAAAGCTAAATCTATGCAAACCGTCAAAGATTTTTTATAAGTACAGCCACCTAGGTTTAGTAGACACTGGCCTACAAAGAATTGGTCCTTTCCTGTGTCAGACAGACCTCAAAGGGGCAGATCCAGCCGCCCTAGAGGCAGATCCCAGGCGCAAGGTTCCTACAGGTCAAAGCAATGGGGTGCTTCCAGACCTCCCAACCATACCGATTTACTCATTTTTTACCGAGTTTTGGGGTCCAATTAATGGGGTGCCACGATTCCCAAGTGGCACCCCTTCATTTCCGATTTTTTCCAGCTCTTTTCAAACTTTTTTTATTTCACGCCATTTTGAGCTGACGTCATCACGTGCGCAATGACGTCAGCTCCGTCAGCCTGTTGGAATTGAGCTCAAGGGCTCATGTGCTTTCCGGCTGGCTGTTTGAATGAAAGTATTGATTGCTACAGGGCTTTGGCTGTGTGTTCTTAAATTCCGGCTGTTTGAAAACTTTTAGCGTGAAATCGGAAATGGAGCAAGCAACTGCTGCAGACCTTTGGCTGTACTGTGAGTTTGTTGTTGGACTCGTGGGCCATGGCTTGATTAATACTTTGGCTGTTTTGCTTTTGCATGGAGCGGAGGTCGCTGATGCCTGGTGAATTAATGCTTTGGTGGCCAGAGGAAATGGCTCGGCTTTGGCTGTTCTGCATTGAGGCAACGTTGCACCGATGGCTGCTACTTTGGAGTTATAGGTGAGCTGCTCAAGGAAACGGTGTGCGTGTGTGTGTATTTTTGTGTGTGTGTGTGTGTGTGTGTGTGTGTGTGTGTGTGTGTGTGTGTGTGTGTGTGTGTGTGTGTGTGTGTCTGTGTGTCACCCAAACTGTAAGTTGCAGTAGTCATAATGTACCTTTCAGCTACACTGGTGTATATAAAAGTAGTAGGGGTAAGAGGATGCAGCTCCCATGCTGGGGGTGTGCAAAAATGCTTGTTGTTCATGGTCAAGTGTTTTCAAAGTTTTGGGATTTCAATTAAGAGCAGTTGTACTTTTTTTAGGAAGCTGTCTGTCAAAGATTATTTTTCAAGGAAGTTAATAAACATTTACTAATTTTGTTTTGTGAGCATGCCTTTGAGCAGTTGTACTTTGTTTTAGAAGCTGTATATCAAAGATTATTTTGAAGGAAGTTAATGAACATTTAATTTATATTATAAAGTAAAACTGTTATTAATCTTGAAAAGTGATGTTTAGAGTGTATGTCAAGTTTTTCTATTATATAAATTTTTAACAATAAGTTCCCTGATCTGGTTTTATCTTGCCTAATATTAGATTCCAGGCCAATAAAACTGGATCAGACATTGTTTTATAAACCAGGCAGAGGTCACTTCTAAGTAACATACAGGAAAGAGAGTATAAGGGGAATTCCTGAAGTCTTTCTGAATATTTTTTTCCAATGTACTGATTTTTCAACTAAGGAATCATTGCACCTTTTTAAGTAAATTCATGTGGGTGATGAAGGGCTACATAATACCACACTGTACCAATAATGGGTCATATGGGTGTGGTATAAACATCTATGATGTTACCAATAATTGGTCATGTGGGTGTGGTATAAAGCTCTATAATGTTACCAATAATGAGTCATGTGGGTGTGGAATAAAGCTCTATAATGTCACCAATAATGGGTCATGTGGGTGTAGTATAAAGCTCTAAAATGTTACCAATAATGGGTCATATGTGTGGGGTATAAAGATCTATAATGTTACCAATAATGGGTCATGGATGTGGTATAAAGATGTATAATGCTACCGATAATGGGTCATATGGGTGTGGTATAAAGATCTATAATGAGCGGGATGTTAGACATGCCCTTTAGAATTAGGTGAGCTACAGAAGTTGTTTTTCTAACTTTAGCAGATACTGAGTTTACCGTTCATTTTGTAATATGAACTGGAGTCCTTTCTGACACATTTCAAGATGCTACATTTAATGACATTAAGGATATGGGTATTACAGGTGCACCAACTGTGTATTTTTAGACTATACTGTAGAAGTTAGACATCATTTATTGAAGGTTAGTCTGTTCAAATCATCAACATATTTGGTCATCTGTAACCCATTTCCCAATTTCATATCTGAGAAGAATATTATGAAAAGTGGTGGCCCAGTACAGAGCCATGCAGGACATGTGGGACATGACTAACACCACAGATGAATAAAAGGGCTATGTAAGACAGATTCTGTTCATTGCCACAGCTGAACTAAACAACATTATTAAAATAGTCTCTTCTCCCCCTCTTGACCCAAATAACACAGCAAAAGGAAGGTCGATGATTTTGTTCAACTTCTGTAATCAGTACTGACACAGTACTAACACAGAGATACCATTTATTGGCAGCACACATTAGTGTTTATGGTAAATGAGGTGAAATAGCCAGGTAATGGGGCATTGGAATGACTGCAGGGGCAGTCTGGTGCCATACTTTGCTGTCTGTTCTTCAGTTTGTGTTTGACAAGTTGGTATCCCACAATTCCATTGGAGTGGGTGGGGTTATGTAAATATGTGTGCAAATTGTATGTTAATCAGCGTACAGATTTGTATCTATTTTTCATGGGCCTTGTCCAGATTTTTGATGTTTCCAGGTTGAGAGGTATGGGTGCTTCTACTTTCAAAGTTGGAGAAGACAAATCACAACCATACAGGAAACAGTCCCAATGACTTCCCCCTGCCTGCACCAAGCACTTATCTCCTGGCAGCACCCTTAGGGGGAAAATTAGCACTTTTTTCTCAAAATTGGCACATTATATCCCAGGACAAGTGGATTCTAAATATCATGTCACAGGGGTTCAAGATCCATTTCCATACCCTGCCAAAGGCAAACGGCTGGCCAGATCTGCCAAAAAATCAATGGACAGAGGCACAAAAACATGTCTCATCCCTCATGGACATGAGGGCCATTCAACAAGTACCAGAGCAAGAGCAGGGACAAGGATTTTACTCAAGACTGTACTTGGTACCCAGAAAGGACAAGACCTGGAGACCAATACTGGACCTATCTATTCTGAACGCATTCCTGGATATACCAAGATTCAAGATGATGACTTTGCAGCAGCTTCTGCTCATGCTGGGCAAGAACACTTGGCTGGTGACTCTAGACCTAAAAGAGGCATACGTGCATGTCCCAATCAGACAATTATGCAGAAGATACCTCAGATTCAAGAATGGCTCAATGCATTACCAATTCTCTGCACTGCCCTTTGGCTTATCTACTGCACCCAGGGTCTTTACAAAGTGCCTGGCACCAGTAATTGCATTCTGCAGACAAAGAGGAATACAAATATATCCTTACTTGGACGACTGTCTAATTCAAGCAGAGAACAAGGACATTCTTCTACAGCATCTGGTGTTTGTGAAAAGACTTCTAACATGCCTAGGGTACACAGTCAGCGAAAAGAAATCAAATCTAGTACCCTCTCAAGAGATAATATTCCTGGGTGCAAGCTTAAATACAACTGCCCAGATGGCTTATCTCACACCAGACAAACAAAGGCAACTGACTACCTATTTCAAAATGTTGGCAACAAAGGCCCAGTTATCTGCAAGAAAAATTCTGCAGGGTTTGGGCTTCATGGCATCCTGCATCCTACTAATTCCATATGCAAGACTGCATATGAGGAAACTTCTATGGTACCTAAAAAGTGTTTAGACTCAACATTGCCACAGCCTAGAAACAATGATTATAAGCAAAGGCTCACCAAAACAAGGGACAGCCATTCACATTACCCCCAGCCTGGCAGACACTAACAATGAATGCATCAGATTATGCATGGGGGTCCACATGTCAGGAAGATGCATTCAGGGCACATGGTCCTCAACCCAAATGCATCTACATATCAATCAAAAAGAGATGCTAGCTGTTCAGAATGCCTTGACAGCCTTCAAGGACCTACTTCATCCGGGACAACTACTGATAAAGACAGACAACACTACGGTCATGTGGTATATAAACAAGCAGGGGGCACACATTCTTACCCCCTTTGCAAACTAGCCATGACTTTGTGGGACACAGCATTAACTTACCAAGTACATCTGCAGGCACAATTCCTGCCAGGAAGGAAAAATACTCTGGCAGACGAACTAAGCAGAACCCTCATGGATCCCCACGAGTGGCAGCTGGATCCGCAAGACTTCTGCATGATAATGGGGATGCCCGGACATAGATCTATTTGCCTCCCCTCACAACTACCAAATAAAAAGATTCTGCACAAGGACTTATCACAGACAAGCATGGAAAGTGGATGCCCTATCTTTCAGCTGGAAAAACCTATTAGTATATGCCTTCCCCCCACTGCCTCTCCTCCCCAAGGTACTCCTAAAGGTCAGACAGGAGAAGCCAAAAATGATACTGATTGCCGCAGACTGGCCCCACCAGTACTGGTTTCCAATCCTAAAGAACTTGTGTCAATGCCCAGCTTGGAACTTACCTCAAATACCTCATCTACTGTCCCAGGAAAACAATCAAATCCTGCACAGCCAACTCAGGACTTTATACCTGGCAGCATGGCGGATAATGTAGTCATACAAAACACACTTCTCAGTAAAGCTGTGATGGATGTCATTTTGGAGGCCAGAAGGCCTAGTACTAGAAAATCTTATGCTGGAAAATGGAAGAGATTCTGTGCTTGGAACCAGGCACAAGGAACTGATACAGCTGTGCCAAATATTCCTCAGATTTTGCAATACTTAACTGAGATGCTGGACAAAGGCCTATCTTTTTCATCTATTAAAATTCATGCCTCTGCCATTTTGGCTCATTACAATACAGAGCCACCAATCTTTTCTCATCCCTTATTAAAACAGTACCTCAGAGGAGCCAAAAATTTAAGGCCTCCAAGGAGATCACCAATGCCTGCATGGGACCTCAACTATGTCTTGGAAAATCTCACCCTGCCTCCATTTCAGCCAGCTGCTACTGCTGATATAACGTTTTTATCTTGGAAAACAGCTCTGCTCCTAGCAATAACTTCTGCAAGACAAGTTTCAGAGCTACAGGCACTCATGGCTTTCAGAGCTACAGGCACTCATGGCTATGGAACCTTTTATCATTTTTTATCCAGACAGGGTCTCTCTGAGAATAAACCCAACATTTATGCCTAAGGTGGTGTCCAGTGTGGCTCTTAACCAAACTATTCAGCTGCCAACTTTTTATCCAAATCCACAGAACAAAGGGGAGAGAATTCTGCATTCTTTGGACATACACAGACAGCTTAGATTCTACTTGGACAGTACCAAAGTTTTCAGAAAGACAGAGCAATTACTAGTGGCATATGCTGCAGGATCACAAGGAAAGGCTATCTCAAAGCAGACTATTTCAAAGTGGATAAGCCGCTGCATTTGTTTCTGCTACTTACACCATGGCAAGCCAGTGCCTAAGGGCATTAGGCCACATTCAGCCAGAGCTGCAGCCACTTCAGCAGCCTTTCTCAGGGGAGTACTAACCAAGGACATTTTAGAGGCTGCTACTGGGAGTTCAGTGCACACCTTTACAAAGCACTATCATCTACCACTCTACTCTAAATCCAGGGCAGGCTTTGCCACTGCAGTTCTGCAGGGCCTCATATCCGCTCCTAATGCTGTTTAGCTCCAGCCTCCCATCCATAGTTTTGGAACTCTACCCAAATGTAGTGACTGCAACAGTGAAACATGAAGAACATAGTACAGTTGTGTACACTTACCATAAATGTAGATGTTTGAGTGTATTCACTGTGGCAGTCCAGGTTACCCACCCGCCATCCCCTTTCTTCTGATGGAACCTATCTTTCCTTCTCTGATTTATACAACCTGTGTGGTGTATTTGCTTGTAGATGAAAGTAAAGTTTATATTGCTGCATGTATTGCTATATATATATATATATATATATATATATATATATATATATATATATATATATAAATTTTAGCTACCTTTTAGGGAGCACCTGACATCTGGGGCAAGAAAAACTAAAGTAAATAACATCGGCCGCATCTTTTATACCCCTGATGACCTGATGTCAGGGAAGGGGTGACAACGGTCGACGCATGACCCAGGACTTTGGAATTCAGGCTGACTGAGGGCAACCTGCCAGCAGGATTACCCAAATGTAATGACTGTAACAGTGAATACACTCGAACATCTACATTTATGGTAAATGTACACAACTGTACTTTCTTCACTTATATATCTGTTTTCTTGTCCGTTTCTTCATTAACTCATTCTGACAGTCGATTATTTTTTTCAATTATAAATAAGTTTTGTCTTTATGTTCATTCTCCAGATCAGTTATCTCTGTATATACAAAACTCCCTAAGGACTAAAATTATTCCATTTTAAAACTTTTTGCACACCATTCCTCACGTACTTTGCTCTACCTCCAAGCAAACATAGAACAACATTGTTATAACTGTCAGTAACAGCTCCTATTTCAGACTTCTATCATCTACCTCTGAGATTATCATTTTGTTCCTTCTGAATGTTAATTAAAAGTAGCATCACCCTCCTCTTTCCATCTAACAGTTTTTTTCTCTTTCTAAAATATTCTGTTACTGTCTTATTCCAATATTATTTATTTTTTTCCCCATTAACTTAGGTTTACCACTATTAAATCCTTCATTTGCCAGCACTTGCTTGATTGCCTTTTTCATGGAATCATAGGTGGTTGTTAGGCTATTGGCCCTGAGGCCCTTATAAGAATAGCCAGTAGTTTAGCCCATGTTTAGACAAGTCAGCACATGATGTCCCTGTCCAGCAGAGACATGGGTGGAATCCCAGGGGTGTATTTTCTGTTTCCCATCCAGTTGTCCTGGTTGGGCTTAAAAGGGGGTAAAGAGGTACTCTGCTTGATGTGGAGAGGGTGTCTATTCCATAGATGGAGAGTCCCTGGGACATAAATCTGTTTCACCAGCAAGTCCTGTTGATGTCACAGGCCACGTTGATGCCATGCTTGCAAGTTACTCGAGTGGAGCTTGACTTGCAGATATGCAGCAGTCCCCATCAAGGTGGGAACCCTGATCGCCTTGTATGCCAGACAGAGGTCACCTCAGAGGAGTCTGTATGAAACTGAGTACAGGGATAGGGCTTTTAGCCTATCTGTGTATGGTAGATGTTTGAGGCCCAGGATTCTCCGGGTGAGGAACCTCTGTGGTCTCTCCAGCTGCTGCATGTGCTTTGCGAGGTACATGCTGAAAGGGGTGTTAGACTCAATAATGGGCATTATAAGGGAAGAATACAGGGATATTATGACCTCCTTGTCCCTGGATGAGATACCCTTACTTATGAGGTGGGCCATGTAGAAGGCTTTCTGTACAAAGGAAGCAACATGGTGGTCAAAAGTCAAGTTGCTATCAACCTGGATGCCCAAATCTCTCATGATTGATTACATGCTTAGAACATTGTTATTAATGTGATAATTTGTGAGGATTTCACTAGTGCTCTTATTTGCTTGTTCAGGCTAAGGAGACATTGCTTCTAATTGGGGACCTGCTCCTTCTTGGTCTTGGGCAGCAATTTTTTTCCTTTTGTTACAGAATTTATTTATTGCAGATGTCCATCAAACAGGTTTACTCTTCCTTGCAGAGGATGATTTATTCCCGATGGGTATTCCTGATTCCATCCATCTATATAAATGTTCTTATAGTGCTTTGGTGTAGTTTTGGATATTGGTGCCAGTTCCTACAGAGGGGGAAGGGGGCTGTGAAGCTGATTATACCATCCCTCAGGAGGCTGTAATCAGCTTTGGAGAAGTTTTTAGGTATGATCCTAGCTAGAGGTGGGTTGGGGGAGATGGTGACTTTGAAAGTGACCCCTTTATGGTCCAAGCTTACCAGGGAGGATGATACTATAGGGATGCTGCAGTGGTTACTCATGTTGGTTAATACCAAGTCCAAGATATTATCATCTCTTGTGGGGGTACTGACTAGTTCTTCCAAGGCATTTGAATTGACAAAATTGAGGAATCTCTGGGCATTTGTGTTCTGGCATGAGTAGTTCTTCCAATCTATGTTTGGGAAGTTAAAGTCGCCATTATTTTATGTACCTGCATCCTCTTTCATTCCTGTCCATTACCTGAGACCACAAATGTCTATGAGAAAAAATTGTATGTTAAAAAAATTAAGTTAATTGAGTAACTATGGGTGATTAGACATATTGAGCTAATAGTTTGTTCCAGAAAGTAATTTTTTTAATAAGTGTATTACCAAATGAAAGCCCAAAAGCAGCAGTGAGTTTAACAGTGTTTTTATACCTTCATAAAAGGTAAAGGTCAAGCCAAAATTGCTTTTCTTTTAAAATCTGCCTTTGATCAGATACATTGAGTGTGTGCATGAGAAAAGACACATACAGACTGCAAAAACATAGAACTTAAATAGTGCTGTGTAAGTTTTGGTTATAACTGATGTCAGAAGATTGTATAGATTTAAAAGAGCACAACAGATTGACTAGAAAGTTGTATTGAAATGACTTTTTAATGGACTCTAAAATATAGTGGCTAGTCCTTCTAGTTTATTTAATTGTTTTAGTTTGTAGTTAATCTCTGACAAATTAAAATGGATAAGGCTTTCACCTCCTCTTTATTTCTTTATATATGATTAACTGCCACAAGCTGAAAGATTGTGAAAACTGAAAAGCAGTAAAATAATTGTGAATTATAATTATATCATGAGAAAATACAGCCAAAAAGTGGAGATTAAGGACACAACAACAATCTATAGCCGAGGCAACATTGTGGAATTTGCTGTGCTTTTTATGTCTCTTAACAGCTTTGTTCCTGCACTGCAATTATAAATAGGCTTTTCAGTAGCTAAATGAAACCAGCCAGGCAGCAAGACTATTAAACAAGATTTCTGTTAATGAAGACTGTTTATTTGCATTCTCAAAGCAGCTGTGTAACACATAATATCCACAGACAATGTAGCCCACACTTCACCTTCATTTTAGTACCCATCGTTATTTTTTCATTAATGAGGATACTAGCACAGGAAAAGGACTAGGCCTTTTCTTCTCTGTGTTTGCAGTCCTGGTTTTGTGCATCCCATTCTATCATTTTAGAAACAATTATATCACAAACTTTCCATTACACTCTCATGTTCAGTCAGGCAGTTAGAATTAGAAAGTCCAAGAAAAGAAACATTTAGATTTAATGTTACTTCTCTGAATAATGGAAACCAGTGAAGAGCTGCGAACAAGATCTGCTTTAAAGATGCAGAGAAAAAAATGCAGTGTTATAAAATAGACTCAGCTTTCAGGGCACATATCACATCCATGCATGCCCATTCACATACACACTGACTCACATGCATTCACATGCATATTCACTAACATACCACAAACACCCCCATAATATACATGTCCAGACACATACAGGACCAATGCACCAGTACACAGTCACTTATACACACCTCATACTCATGAATACATTTACTTACTGACATACATGCATACAAATGTGCAAACCCATATAAACACAGATAAGCACAAACACTGGCACACACGTGCACACACTCACATGTACACACACGTATACACACACACACACACACACACACACACACACACACACACACACACACAGAAGTTAGAAGGAGTGTTTACTAATGCTATTTAGAAATCTTTAAGACTGAACTTGTATTCTGCACTACCACATTGACGGCTGAAAATCTGCATATGTGTTGCATCAGTAGTTGCATTAATTAAATATGGTTACATTGGAGCTAGTAAGAAAAGGCAGATTCAGTATTTAGAAATGGGTGCCAGGTTTGTAGCTGGGGCAAAGTCTGAACTGTGACTTGTTAGCTACTGTTATATCTGTTTTACTTTTAATGTTTATAAAGGAAAGCTTGCACACATGTAAGAAGCTTGTTTCAAGCTTGGCTTACTACACAGAGAAAAGGCACAGAGGGTACAATGTATGACATTCCCAGAACGCCCAACAGTCTACAGAGATATACTTTTTATATGATAGCACTACTAGATCATTTTTCTGTTATGAATATTGTCTCTATCTAGAAATGTCTGAAATTCCACTGGGTAATATCAGTCATATAAGTATGCATTCAGTAGAGTGCAGTGATCCTACATTTCTATAAATGAGCATTGTTTCTGTTACTTTCCTTATATTCAAATATATATAAATAAACACTACAGATGCATGTGTCTGCCATCGGTGGCTTCATGACATAGTCTCAATAGGTTTGTAATACAAATTCAAAGACTATAATTCCAAATCTCAAAACACCCATAGTAGTCTTATAATGCCAAACTCCAAAACAATAAAAATAATTCAGTGTTTATAAATAAACTTCTTAGTTCTTCAGCTTCACAGTCCAAACCCCATGTGTCCACAGTTCTTAACATGCTTAAAGTCAGAAGCACAATGGCACAAAATAGCACAATTACAGCAGAATGCCACATGCCCCAGAGGGGTTATTCACTAAACCAGATAGAGAGAAATGAAATCTGTAACTTCCTGATGTTTATGATCAAGCATATTAAACACATTTAAATAAACTAGTACAGTAAGCATATACACAAATAATAAAAAGACTTTTAGCAGTGCTAATGTTTCTACATGGTGGTAGGCTGGTGCTGCAGTTCACATTGCTGTTTCACAGTGATGAGTTCTCTGGTTCTGTTCCTAGCAGGGATGGCTCCCCTATACAATCTGTGTAATCTCCACATGTCCATGCAGATTTTCACTGCATGCACCAGCATTTTGCAGCTAAATGCTCCAGTTTCTTCCCACATCCCAAACGTATGCTAATAAGTGAATTGGTGATCCTCTAAATTTCCCATAGGTGTGCATGTGCACATGTGGCCAAGAGAGAGTGTGTGTGCATGTAGAGTGCCAGTTTAAGTTCTGTGAACAGTACTTCTAATCTCTGGAATTGTAGAACTAGAACTGTACATTTTGAGAAATACATACCAAGTCCAAGACCAGATCTCGTATTATTATTCCCCCTTCTCTTGAGGTTAGTCAATATAAATAGGAGGATTTGGGGGTCATAGACTTCACATTGGAGGCACAGGAGTGGGGGTAATGCCCCCTGTAGGAGGAAGTTTCAAAATTAATTTTTTGTAGGACATGCAGTTTAATTTTTAAAGTGTCAGAATTCCTAATGTTGGGTCTCATACTGTTGGGTCTCATACTTCTGCACATAGTGAACTGTGTGTGTGTGTGTGTGTGTGTGTGTGCGTGTGTGTGTGTGCGTGTGCGTGTGTGTGTGTGCGTGTGTGTGTGCGTGTGTGTGTGCATGTGTGTGTGTGTGTGTGTGTGTGTGTGTGTGTGTGCGTGTGTGTGTGCGTGTGTGTGTGTGTGTGTGTGTGTGTGTGTGTGTGTGTGTGTGTGTGTGTGTGTGTGCGTGTGTGTGTGTGTGTGTGTGTGTGTGTGTGTGTGTGTGTGTGTGTGTGTGTGTGTGTTTGCACGTGTCATTCAATGAAGCAGTATACTATCTGTGAATATGACAAACTTGTTGAGCAATAGGACCTTCTTCTGCTTCTTTCAAATCCAAACAGGATAAAGCAGCTATCAGACTATGAGTGAATGAATGACTTGTTTCTAAAAAAACAGAGATAAGTTACTCTAAAGCGTCTATGGTAAGATATAAATTCTCAGTCCAGCAAACACAAACTCAGTGAAGCAAAAGCATTGAGAATAGCCTCCCCAAACCAACTAATAGCACTAACAAATATAGTCTTTTATGCAGGGAAACACTCCCTGCATTTCTATATAGAGGCATTTGCTCCCTGCACCCATCTTACTTAAATATATGAAGCCCTTGATTTCACAACTGTGGAGCAAAGAAAGAAAATACAGAGGTGAACACTGAGGGTGCATGAGCCATGATCACACAGCCAAGTCACCTAATGGAAATAGGTAACATCAGGTAAACATGAATGGAGGGAAACAATCAAACATCTAGTTGGTGATCAAATACAGAGTAACCAAACCAAGACCTGTGTCCTAATTCAAAACCAGGCATTCTTTAAAGTCCCCAGAAAACATAAGAGGATTACAGTAATTTTTACATGGGTACAAGCCCCCCCCCCACCCTCATTCTTTCTCTGTACCCATGTTAATTTGAGATCACACAGGCTCTCACACTAAATATTCTTTATTCTCCAAAGCCCTGCAACATAACATTAAAATATGTATGTTCTGACCTACAATTACAAGAAGTCTAAACAGAAATTGAAGTTCTGTAACTATATACATTATTAAGGAAAGGCATATTTTGTTTTTCTGGCTTTTAGGATCAGTTCACTTTCAGTCTCAGTGCTTTTGTGTTTTCAATCCCTTAACTACACATTGGTGCCATGATTCTTGCCTCGTCACTTCTGACCAACGTTTAGGTGGCTGCGTCTAAAACCTGCTAATGCAGGTAGGCTTATCAACCTATATTTCACTTGTTTGCCCCACCTTCAGCCACTAGCCCCACTCCTTGGGATACTCGGTAATATGGTGCAGTTGCTTGTTTATATCACACTGAGTACTATGCCTAGGAAAATCTACTCAAACCTGAAGGCAGTGATGTAGCACTAATAGGACTGGAATAGTGATTAAGACATTGCAGTGAATCCTCGTGTATGTTAGAAATTTTATTTTCAAATTTCTCTTGTAGTGTGTTTCCTACTTTCCTGGTTTCCATCAGATCTCTGAACATTTCTACTTAATAGGACCAAGTCAGAAAAGATAAAAAATTGTGAATGATAAAACCATAAAAATAATTTTTACTAAGGAACAAAATAATGACAAAACAGTAAATATCTATAACACGGATACATTTAAAGCATTTTTTAAATAATTTTTATTTTCATTTTGCATTTATAAAAGACACAAGAATTTTCATATTTACGACATGACCATAAGAGAAAGTTATACATTGTAGTCAATATAGAAACATGAAGGTCATATAACAAACCTATTTACACTATATACATAGATGCTTTCTCAAACAAGTTTAAACAATATAAAGACAACACATACATTAATGTTTGCAGTACCATATTTTGTTGTGAGTTTGTGGGTATATTGCTAGGTTTCCTTATAACATGTTACTTTCTAGTGTGCATGATGTTTTATGCTAGTATGATATTAAAGGTTTGTTCCCAAGTTGCTCGAGTTTTGCTGTTTTTGTTTCTTTTATCCATTACTATTTTGTGAGCTAATAGGTGTTTAATAGCCACTTTCTTAAAACCCTCCCAAGAGATGCTCATAGAGTCTGTCCATCTGACGGTTATGTATAGTTTCATTAATGAGAATATGGTTATAAGTGAGTTTGATTGTTTTACTGAAAAGTTAGATGGGTGAACATGTAATATGAATAAAAAAACCCAAATGAGCCAAAATAAAAACAAATTTCACTTCAATCTTCACATCAAACAGTAAGCGCTTTCGTCACCCTGGACTTCCTCAGACTGCATAATGTGCTTAAAAGTAGCAGAACTATTTATCTCATTCCAAATTAATCATGTGATTTAACAAGCCACATGATTTAACTTTTTCCTTTTTAAAAAAGCAGTGAACTCTTTTTTATCATTTAACCCTGGTGGGTAACAGGAGTTCAATTTAACCTGCCATAAATACTCTTTCTAACTTAATTCAGATTCAGCATCAAATTTAACTTCAAAGTTGATTACTTCATCCAATACACAAAATTTAAAATCCACTTTATAACCATTTTCTTTATAATGTTTGCCCATTGCATTTTTTTCATCCTGCATGTGAACAGCATACTTGTGCTCATACACCATCTTATATAACTCCGTCGTATTAAGCCCTACATAATAGGCTTCACATGATTGACAAATAATTAAATATACTATAAACCTAGATTTACATGCATATTTTCCTTTTAGGTGTACAATTGTAATTCCTATCTTAATTTATTTTACACCTGTAAACAAATACTCACACATGTTGCAGTTCATACATTTTACCATACCTGGATTTTTACATACTGGCTGCCTATTATTCAAGCTACTCTGGAATAAATTTTTAAAGCTCTTTCCTCTTTTTTGCACAAATACTGGTCCTTCTCCTATTTTTTTTCTCAACTTCAGCACTGTATTTTAAGAACTTCCAATTGTTAGTTATAATGTTCTTAATTGCTCCAGAATCTACATTATTGGTGACTTGCATGGCTATTTTAAAGTCCTTCTTAACGTTATTACTACCTATCTCATTTGTGGCTCTTCTTTCAAAAGTTTCTTTAGAAATTCTTAGTATATCTTCTTTGGGATATCCTCTTTCTATAAAACTCTTACATAAGCTGCTACATTCATTTTGGATTTTTTTCTTCATTGTTAGTTAAACGATATATTCTATCCAACTGACCCCTTACTATATTCATTTTCGTACTTTTAGGGTGCAAACTATCAAAGTGCAGATACAAATTGTTCTGCACATTTTTCTTATAAATAGTGGTAAGCAACTTATCATTTTCCTTATACACAATTGGAGCCAAAAAATAATATACTCTGCATTATACCCAGATGTAAATTTCAAATAGTCACATACTCCATTCAAATAGGTTAAGAACTTGTCTAGCAATTTCTGCTCTCCTCTCCAAATCATGAATGCATCATCAATAAAACATTTGTAGAAGACAATGTGTTTCATAAACTTTCTTTTGAAAATGATACTTTTCCCACCCATACATGAAAATATTAGCATAACTTGGTGCCATCGATGCACCCATAGCAACTCCATTTGTTTGTTTGTTTGTATATTTTTTGACTGAATTCAAAGAAGTTGAAATTCAAAGTAATGTCTAATATTTCCATTAGTAAACCAACCATATTGGTCGAAAATTTTTTAGAACTTAATAGTTCCAATCTAACCACCTCCATTCCTTCATCATTAGGAATGACTGTATATAAAGACTTTATGTCTAATGTTACCAAAAGAGCCTCTTTTGTTACCTTAATTTTTCTTAACATATTTTTAAATTCAAAAGAATCTTTGATGTATGATGAACTATATTTCACAACTTGCTGCAAATGTCGATCTACAAAGATAGCCATAGCTTCTGTCTTTGTTCCACTAGTTGCAACTATAGGACACATCAGAGGTTTATTTAAATCTTTATGTATTTTAGGTTGCCCAAAAATACGACTCATCCTAGGAGTTTCTACATGCAAGTATTTCCTTATGTCTTCTGTTATGCATCCTGTCAGGAACCAGTCCTCTATTTGACCATCTATAAATGAAAAACTTTTTTTAACTTCTATAAAAGTTGCAGCTTTATAAAATTGCGTATCAGATAGGATTTCTTCCATCTGCTTAATATAAACATTTTTGTCTAGCACAACCAAAGCATTTCCTTTATCAGCCCTGGTTACTAATACATTCTCATTATTTAAAAAAACATTCAGCAGTTGCCTTTGCTCATATTTTAAAATAAATATTTGAAAGCAGATTTTTTTTTCAAACATTTCAATTATTTCCTGTTCACACATCATTTGAAACATTTCTAATTCCTTTGTTAGCGGTGGATTATACACACTAGGCTTACTAAACATTTTGCCACCATTTAAACTGTTAGGAAACATCACTTTGAAATTCAGCTTTCTAACATAGTCCCTAGGTTCGTTGATAGTATCACATTTGTCCGCTCGTTTTAAGGACACAAAAATTCCAGCCTTTATTTAACACTTTACACAACTCATCTGATAATGCAACATTAGACAAATTTACTATAATAAAGGCTGTATCAACAGTACCTTCTTTGCTTATTGGCGGGTGTTTTTCTTTTTCCAATTGTTCTGATACCGCACATTATTTTTCAGTGCAGATGTAACCTCGGCCCAAGTCCTGCTCTGCTTGCTTTGCTGCTGATACACTCTCAACAGCTGGTTGGGCTCCATTGGAAAATCCTTTTCAGTGCTTTCCAATGACACAAACTCTTCTCCTGCATTACTAATGGTCGCTGCTACAATACTAGATGTCACTGCTGGATTTCTTTGCGCTATTCGCTTAAATTTACTGACACCATTGTCCTCGCTCTCAGCTATTTCATCCATATTGTGAGCCCATCTTACTGGCGTCTGTTTATGCTGCTGATATTGTTCCACCCCCTCTGCTACTGGCTGGTTCGACTCTCCAGCTAGTTCGTAATCAGCCTTATCACATAAAAACTTTTTTACTTTCTTTTTGCGCAAACTTTAATTTTCCTTGTTCAGCCTCCCCTGAATCAACTATTTGTCACTGATGTTATCAGCAGTTAAATTGTCTTTTAATTTAAAAAAGCTTGAATCTTTTTGTTTATCTCATTGATTCTACTTGAATTTGCTTCTGCCAACATTTGCGCATATTGTAGCCCTGTTTTTTGGTTCAGAGCTATCCATTTGTTTATAAAATCGGCTGAAAAATTGTTACCAACTGCATAACAGTTACTCTTAGACCTTAAGGGACTCTCTGTGTCTTGAGACAAGTCTCAAAATACATATTGTCCCATTGTAGTCTTTTAAGCTTTAGTAAATTATTCTCAAGTTCTTTGAACTTTTCAAAGTAATTTACATTTGTTGAAATACTTTCTCCTTCTGCATGCTGCAAACCATTAAACGGATCAACCAGAGGTGCCAACCATCCATTCAACACCTCATCAAATCTCCCTGGTGCCACTTCTTTGTTGAAAATAATGGAGTCTTGCTGTGAGCCATATCTGTTGACTCTTCCTTCTTGGTTTATGATAATCGACCCATTAGGTGTATCTGTTAGAATGTCTCCTGGAATTATAGTCATGAAACTAGTCATATTGATGGGCTTAAATAAATAACTAAAAATGTTCAAAAACAATAAATGAAAAATCAGAAAATAACAGAACTTGAATAAAAAAAAATGCAAATGAGCCAAAATAAAACCAAATTTCACTGCTTTTTTAAAAAGGAAAAAGTTAAATCATGTGACTTGTTAAATCACATGATTAATTTGGAATGAGATAAATAGTTCTGCTTATTGTAAGCACATTATGCATTCTAAGGAAGTACAGGATGACGAAAGCGCTTACTGTTTGTTGTGAAGATTAAAGTGAAATTTAGTTTTATTTTGTCTCATTTGCATTTTTTTATTCAAGTTCTGTTATTTTCCAATTTTTCAGTTATTGTTTTTGACTATGAATATGGTAAATTCCCATGTAAGTGTTGATGATTGATATCCCACTTTCTGTAATTGCAATTTCAGTGAATTCCAGAGTTTATAGATGCCTTTGCAACTCCAAAATATATACATTAAATCTGCTATCTGATCCTTGCAGTATGGACAGTATGGTGATTTTGTTACATTGAATTTGTGTAGTAATGCAGGTGTGAAATATACGTTATTTATCATAAGCTGTGTGTACAACAGTTTTTTAAGGGGTATGCTTTTCAGTGTTAGGTTAATTCCATTTTGTATCTGGTGGTCATCGAAAGATGGTTTTATTTTCCTCCAATAGTTAGAGAAAAAGAGATCTTTCTGGAATTTGATTTCCCCTGTCATTTTGTATGAGTTTGTTATAGTTTTCTTCGTCATGAGGATAGTCTCCCAGAGCAGAGTGCATTTTTCCATGTCACTATTGGGTATGGTAAGGTTTTGGAGGTAACTGGAACACATCTCTTTGATTTGTCTAGGCATTGTGATGTAAGACTTAGGTAGATTCAGATTATTTCTCATTTCTTGGATAGTACAATTAAGTAGTTGGTAGATATCTTGCATTCTTTTTTCTTTTAATTGGGGAAAGGAATCTAAATCTAGCATCTTGTTATTTATTTTTAAATTAGGATTTTATGGAGAGGTTGTAATGTTATCAGAGCTTGCCCCAGGTTTAAGGAGTTAAATTGTTTTTGTGTTATGTTTATAGAATGTTTCAGAGGTCTATAATTGTGTGTGCTTGCAGATCTTTTTTGTTCAAAAAGGGAAGTACTTTGGGATTGATGCCTAGTGATTTGATGCATCTGTAGTATATTATCACCCATGGCGGTGACCATGATTTTGCTGACGGGTTATACTCTGCTATTCTCAGTATTCTGTTAGTGTGGATAATAGAGTAATAAGTTTTAAAATCTGGTAGGTTCAGATTCCCTTTGCTCTTGGGGAGTGTTAGTTTCTGGTACGAGATTCTGGTCTTTTTAGAATCCCATATAAATTTTGCTGGGGAGGTATGAATTTGTTTAAAGAGTTTATTATGTATAGGTATTTGTGATGTCATAAATATATACGTTAGCCTAGGTAGTATGTTTATTTTAATTATTGGGACTTTGGCCAGAAATGGAAGCTTAAGATTGTTCCACCTTGTACAGGCTTGCATAATGCTTTGCCATTTAAGAGTTATGTTATGTTGGTAGAATCCCTTATTGTTTTGAAAAAAAAGTGGTTCCCAGGTATTTAATTTCATCCTTTATATTTATGGTGTCTAAAAGTGGTATCAGTGAAAAGATGTAGTATTATGTTTGCACACATGTTCCCGCCCATTGGTTCGTTTGGTGACAACATATGGACGTAACACACAGGGGTTTATGAACATCATTAATAGACACTGGAACATACTTTTGGCCGAAGACAGATTATACCCATTTTTAGGTAATAGATGTTCTTTTTCCTTTAGGAGAGGGTGTACATTAGGTTCCCTCTTCAGTCATTATAAGAGGGTGGAAGAGAGATTAATGGCCCCCACTCAATGGACACTAACAGGAGATCCACTTGTAGGTTGTATGTCATGTGGACACTGTACCCACTGTTTTAGGGTTAACAAAACCAAGGAATTTAGCAGCCGGAGCACATCTGTAGTTTTTAATATCAAGTTCTGGGCTAATTGTAGTACAGAGTGGGTAGTCTACTTAGTCACTTGTTCATGCTCCTCATTCTATGTGGGTCAAACATCTAGACCCTTTCATCTTAGAATTGGGGAGCATATTAATGATATCAAAAATAAACGTTCCACCAATGCTTTATATAAACATGTGTGCAAACATAATACTGCATCTTTTCATTTTACTATCATTGACTGCATTGTTGGTAAATGTAGGGACAAATCAGGATGGCATAATATACTTAATTTTAAGGAACGCAAATGGATTATTAAGTTAGGAGCATTGTTTCCACCTGGACTAAATGATCATTTATGATGGACCAATGAACAGCTTTTGTATGGTATATATAAATGGATGCATGCATCTCTGACTATGTTTTTCTCACTGAAGAAGGCTATTACAGTTGAAACCGGTTTGGGGCAGGTAGTAGGGGTTTTTTCTTTCCCTCTACCTATTTTATAATGTATTTATTTCATTAAAAGGGATTTCCAAACTTTCTGCAGGCTCACTTTCTTTTGATTGCATTTTGGGACTTTTGGAGCCATGCAGCAGCTGTACGTGCAATACGCAGTTCATTTGGATCAATGAAATAAGCCTCTTTGGCCTCAAAGGGAAGATATTAGTTTGGACTACGTGAAAAGAGACATGGAAGAGCTCTCCAATCTTGTAGCCCAGGCAGGTATGACCCTAGCCCTGAGTAGCATTCTGCCATCACCCAGAATGATGCCATAGTACAAGGACAAAATGATTGACTTCAACAATTGGCTAAGCTTCTGGTGCCATTCTAAAGGGATCCAGTATCTGTCTGCCTGGGATGACATGGTCGACAGACCATGATGCTTTGCCAGAGATGGCCTGCACCTGTCACCCCTGGGATTCTAGATACTGGCTAAGGTTCTTGCCGCCCCTATAGTGCCTTTTTTTAGGCAAGGTTCAAATGACAAATTCACCACAGTAACAGGAACAGGCAAGCAAAAACTGAGGGTGATGCTACTCAATGCTAGAAGTATAAATCGCAAAATGCACTCACTTGAGGCACTCCTTAAAATGGAGAACATTGATATCTGTGCAGTGACTGAGACCTGGTTCAAGGCTCCAGAGAGCACCCCTGCACTACCAGGCTATAACTCATACCACACTTTTCGGCCATGTACCCTGGACCGGAACACCAAAGGCGGAGGTGTGTCCATATTCATTAAGGATATCCACACCTCCAGGCTAGTTGCTCAGCATAATGCAGCCGAGGTTATCCAAGTGCAATTAACTCTGGGCAAAACTGCAATCCAAATTGTAGCTTGCTACAGATCACCCACCATGCCCCAGGATTCCCACTCCTCTTTTCTTGATATACTGGAAAATATTAGGGTTCAACCAAACACTCTAATAATGGGCGATTTCAACTACCCCACCATTAACTGGAAAAACTACTCATGTACCAACTCCTTCAGTCAACGCTTTCTGGAATTCATAAACTCCAATGCCCTGAATCAACTTATCCACACCCCACCATGGGCAACAATATCCTAGATCTAGTCATTACCAACATGAGTGACCGGTGTTCCACACCTGAAGTCAATGCCTCATTGGTCCGATCCGACCATAAGCTAATTACACTAGATATCCACATCCTGCCCCCACCCCCCCCCCATTAAGGAAACCATGGTAAAAAATTTCTCCAAAGCCAACTTCTTGCTTCTCAAGACAGAAGTGGTGAACTTCATGACATCCATGTAGATGGACAATACAGTTACGACTACTGAATCCTACACAATTACACTTTATAAGCACTTACATGAGTGCATGGATCATGCTATCCCAAACAGAACCAAGACGCTATCCTCCAAAAAAAAGAAAGCCAATCTGGTGGTCCCCTGCCATAAACAAACTGTACAACAGAAGGAAGAAGAAGAAGGAAGAAACTGTTGCAAAAGAAAGTAAAATCACATGAGTGGAGGAGCTCCCTGGTCAGCCTCTGTAAGAAGCTGCGATCCCTGATGAAATCCTCCAAAGCTAGTTACGAAAACAAAATTGTCACTGATTCTAAAGACATCCACAAAGCATTCTATAGCTATGTCAAGAATCTCCATGGCAACACTCAGATCTGCTCTGAGTTACAGCACAATGGCACTAAATATATAGACCCAACTGATATTGCCAACATCCTGGCAGATAGGTTCAGTGCTAACTTTGTCCCCCTCTCACCCCCTAAAGAGCCTATCTCTATACTGGAAGAATGTAAAGTTCCTGTAATCATGGCTGCACAGGTAAAAAACACACTTTACAAAGCCAAGAACACAGCATCCATGGGACCAGACAACATCCCCATCTGCGTTCTACACAAACTACAGAACGAACTGGCACCCCACTTAAGTACCATGCTCAATCATAGCCTCACCTCAGGCTTTCTGCCTGCTGAATGGCGTACAGCAATGGTTATCTCACTCCACAAGGGGGGAGCCACCACGGACCCTGGGAACTACCGCCCCATTAGCCTGACGAGCCTGGTATGCAAGGCCATGGAATGTATCATCATGGAGCTTATAAACAAAGACATTGGTAATCTCCAAACTCTGGACCCTACCCAGTTTGGGTTTGTAAAAGGCAGATCATGTCTCCTAAACTTTATAGACTTCTTTGAAGCAGTCACCAAAGCTGTAGACAAGGGTAAGGTGGTACACACAACCTATCTAGATCTTGCCAAGGCTTTTGACACCATCCCCCACTCTGGAATTATAGATAAACTCACTAAACTAGGTATAAATCCCTATGTCACAAGATGGGTTGCCAACTGGCTCACTGACAGAACCCACACTGTGAAAGTAGCAGAATCCAAATCCGACTTCAGACCAGTGACAAGTGGAGTACCACAGGGTTCAGTCCTGGATCCTCTCCTGTTTTTTATCTACTTCTCTGAAGTACAGGCTAACACAGAAGGTCTTTGGCTAACAAAGTTCACAGATGACTGCAAACTAGGAGCCATAATCGAAACTCCTAATGATGTGGACATCCTACAAAAGGGCCTCACTGAGATAGATGCCTGGTGTCAAAGCCATGGCCTCAAGCTCAATGCCAAAAAGTGCATTGTCATCCCCTTTGGTAAAAACTCTGTACCCATGAATTACAACATAGGTGGTAGTATATAAAAATAAATCGATAACAAAACTGGCTGACAGGTGACCACAAAGGTTAAAATTATTACATAAATAAAGCTGTAAAATGAATGATGATTGTGGTTGCGAGCAATAAAAAGTCTCCTTTAAAACAAAATAAATTTATTGGCATACTCCAAGTAAGCGCTTTCGCAAATGCTTCTTCAGACCATTAAGTTTCAAAAATGCCATCAATTAAACTTTTATATCAGACACTCACTTGATATAATTCTAAGCCTGTGCATATCAATTAAATATTTAAAGAAACATCATAATAACAAATGTCTCTAACCACTCTTTAAATACTTAAATAAACTCTACAGCGATCCAATGCAATAACAATCAGCACATGCCTAACTAAAAATAATACACAAATATATAAAAAGTAATTTAAATGCACATAAAAATCTAAATGATAAACATAAATAAAACAGTTGTATAAAACCTTAATGCATCTGCCCGTTATAGAATGATGCCGTGGCTTAGAGATGCACAAATTGTACTCAAACTAACAGAGCACATTCATATAGGCTAACCTAAGAATCTACATTAAAATATAACTGTGTAAAATGCTCATTCTTATGCAAATCAATGATCACTTCAAGATCAGCATAAGTTATGCTATAGCCATTTAATAAAGGACGCATTTCACTAGTCCAAAAGACTTCTCAAAAACAATAATAGAAAATATAGTTACTGATTGTAACCAAACATATATGTAATTAGAACTATTACCTATTGGGTACACTACAAGAATGATCATAAAAATTCTCGTTAATATATATTAACACCTAATACTAAGTACGCTACGAACTAAGATAAAGTGTAAAATGTAAAGTGAGAAATATGAAAACTGAATACCCGTGGCTTCTACGGGCGCTCCATGACTTAATGCATGTTAACTTGAGGATGGATAGCCACATGCTATATATATCATCATTACATAAAATGTATATGAGAAAATGGATAAACACTATTTCTAAATAACGATGCTTATATATCGTTGCTAACCAAAGGTAGGTGCACTAGGTGTTATTTACAAGTTTACAACAAATACTACAACTTAAAATGTTCTACAGAATTTGCAAAACTGTTGCATAAATGTATATATTAGAACGATTTAAGATTATATTTAAATATTATGACATGATTAAACAGCTATAAATAAATAAATAAAACCCACAAAGCACAATTAACTATAACCATGCAATCCTTAAATAATGTATACAACGGCATAGTCGCAATACCGATCATATAAAAAAAATGACAGGTTGCACCAACTCAGAGCAATAAACAAATGCCTGTATGCTGTTCCCAATGAATTAATACAAATAAACATTGTATATACACAGAAGCTCAAAAATGAACTATCTAGCTTTTTTACGTCTGGCTTTAAGGATGGGTTTAATGGACGCTCGTTCATTAAGCCCTCTACCCTTGTCCGCCCTTAACCTCATAATCCAGTTGATTTCTTTTAGTTCTGTAAGATTGCGGATATCACCTCCCCTATTTGAGGGTGCATTATGATCTATGGCCATAAACATAAAAGTATGGTTTGGTCCTGCTATTGCTATGTGCTTGGCTAGCGCATTATTAAGATGTTTAATCCTAATGGCATACAAGTGTTCGCGTATCCTAGTACAAAAGATAATCAAAGTCAGAAAGTGTTTAAAAAAACAAGTGACTATACACCACAGAATCACCCATTAGTTGAGGCATTTTATAATCTAGTGGAAGATGATGTGTATAAGTTATTTAGTAACATCAGGGGTAACACAACACAATGCACCCACAGATAGGGGAGGTGATATCCGCAATCGTACAAGATAAAACACAAGTACACTCGTATTTAAATGTAAAAAAAATTTACATTTAAATACGAGTGTACTTGTGTTTTATCTTGTCTGATGAAGTTTGTTTAATGTAGTAAACAAAAGCACTTACTTTTATACTCAATTTTGGATCTCAGCGTGGTTTTTTTCTTCCATTTGGTGTTTATTTGCAAGTTTGTGTTTTTATTAGTTTTCAAAAGAAACAGATTGGACAAACTTGACATATAATACTGTTAATTCAATACATATTAACAGATACAGATTATATTTAATACCACCAATGCATAATTCCACTGATTATAAACTTACACGCAACTAGCAGCACAAAGGTGACAGAATATTTTATAGATAGTACATATGCAACTGCATTCTTCTCTAAATGCAAGAAAGTGATCTGAGTTGTACTGTAAATCGTGACAACAAGGGCATCTGATCAAAGCAGCATGGAAGTGAATTCTAGTGTGGGGACTAGTGATGGAGAAAGTATTGTCTTTACAGATTAGTGAGGAATAGGAGACAGCTGAGGGAAGTGGATGAGAACTCAGATGATCCTAATGATTTTTTGTGAACTGTTCAATACTTTAATGATGATCAGGTGCTGGGGAAATTTACAATGGGCAAGAATTATCATCTTGAAGATCAAGGTGGGAGGCTAGGAGGCAAGGGCCACCCAGACAGTGCTCTTGAGAGTGAAGCTGTGGTGTTGCGTATTATTAGCACCAGAAATGCAGTGGCAGATTTTGTTCTGCGTTGTCTGAAGCTTTTGAGGGCTACAACCTGACATAGACCCTAGAGCTGCCAGAGAGCATTCTAGGGTACAGAGTAAAATTTTATACCAACTGAAAATCTTGTTTTATCAGCAATTGTAAGTATGTAAGGAGAGTGATGGGTCAAGCCAAGCAAGATACTTATAAGATTGAACATTTTCAACTACAGGATCACAGGTGGTCCAAGGTTGGTGCACCTCACAGCAAGACCAGTGTTACATTGTCTGTCAGTGGTCACTTTTCATCCAAGGTGCAGCAACCTCAAAGTGAGAATAATTAAGGAAGGTGGGTGTGCATGAGGGAGTGGGGGGGGGTGTTGCCCCACCGTAAAAGATGCTTTTGTATTGTTTCCAGTTAGCTCATCACAGTTCATAAAATTGTAAGCTTTCTACACATATTAAGACAACTTATGTGCTTGAGCTGTTATGTATGACCTGTAGTGGCCGATCTGTGTGATGCAAGGTACAGTGAATTGAGTAGACATTGTGGGTCTACCACTTCTGTTACAGAATCAGACCATGTTCTATTTACTTTAAATAAAAAAAAAATGCTATAACCACTGACAAAGCTAGCATTTAATACAGAGGATTGTGACTATAAGCTGCAAACAAGTTTCATCCTCATCATCATCATGATCACCCCTGCTTTCCCATTTTACACGAGGTTAGCGTGTGACATCAGCTTACACAACCAGTCTCAGTTCAGTGTCACTCTCTCCGGCTTACTTCAGCAGTTATGCCTGACTGTCACAGGTCTTCTGTCATGTCATGCAATCCATCCCTTTCATTGCTGAATGTCCTTATCTCCTCTTACCTTATTCCTGTCTCTCCCAAACCTGCTTTAAAAAATCATCTTCTGTTTTCCTGTACATTACCAGACTACCACAGTCTGTTCTCCTCAGAGAGAAATTTCTTTTGTATATTTTTGCAACATATGATACAAAAATAATCTATCTTTGGGGATATATCCCTTTTTGACTTGCAGTTTCTGTGTAAACTTTGCAGCTCTACCATATTTTCCAAAATGCCAAAATGTTTTAATGTCTTATTCGATTTCTCTCATGAAATTAAATAAAAATAAATACTCTGTAGTTATAAAAGGTTTTAGATTACAATGTCTCTGTTACGTTTCTATAATTTATATGAATGATTTTTCAGATGGATTAGTCAGTGTATCCAAACTACTTCACAGTCTTGAAGTACTGGCATCCATTGCATTTATAGTCACTTATCCGCTTTATCATCTGGAATGTTATTTGCCATATAGCGAAGCTTCTCTGTGTGTGTGTGTGTGTGTGTGTGTGTGTGTGTGTGTGTGTGTGTGTGTGTGTGTGTGTGTGTGTGTGTGTGTTTTCCACTCTCTCAGTTTAAGTTGTCTGGTCTTCCTTGTTTCCATTTGAAGCATTAATGTAACTAACGTGCTCAGTTGTTTTAAAATGTGGTACCATATGCAGCCATTTTGTCAGTTACACTTTCTTGCCATACCCAAATCGTCATTTAATTACCTTTTTATGTGCCATCATGGTCCAGGACATACTCCTATAAAGTATTTTCTTGACACATATCTCTTATTTATTTAAATAATCACAAATCACTTGAAATTATTCATTTTATAAAAATTAATTTGCTTTACTTTACATAATGAATAACCTTCTTTGCTTAAAAACACTGAAACTCTCTTGCTTTAGTAATCACAATTTACTTGCAATAGCGTCCATATAAATTTATGTTTACTAATATGTAAATATTGCTCCATTTTGCTTTGTTTACAACAAAACTGTGATTGACTCTTAAGTAGGCACAATTAATTTTAAATTCCTCCATATAAATATATATTCACTTATTTCTGAAGTTAATTTGATTTGTTTCAACACAGCAAATAAAGTCTCACTTTACCTCAAACTGAAAGCTTCTTTTTGTTGATTAAGCAGTTTCGATGAAAGTAAGCCTATACACAAGGTCTTATGCAAAGACAACCAAAATGTGTGCTGTCTCCTTCTATCCTTCCTAAATGGATAGGTCTTCGGATCAGAATCAGATCTGACTTTGGACATTCTCAGGCTTCACATCCAGGGATCAGGCTCCTCCCTATTAAGCTACCCAAGAACTTTCATATGAGACAAATCAGCGGAGTATAACAATCTCCTTTATTGCAAAGAAAAACACATAAGTGGGAGACTATGAAATGCAGGTCCTATCTCCCCAAACAACCAAATCATATATTTTTTATACCTTTTCTAATTAAAAGAAATATTATTGTAACAATCTTAGAAAATCAGTGACCAATTAAAAATAAACACTACAGTATAACTCCATTTTTTTATGACTTTCCGTATTAGGCATAAGTTCTGAATTCAATAATAGAGGTTTCTACAAAGAACAGAACTTTTTATATTTCTGCCTTGCTGGCTGGCAGTTTCTGATATTTGGCAAGGAATAAATAATCAGAAACATGCCAAAAACACTCAGAAATCTGTCTTGTAATGAAAGCATATTAAAATGAAATACACACATTTATATTTTTCCTTCTCTGTATGCCTCACTCTTCACATCCCCTTACCCATGATCCCCTTGTGAAGAGCAAGTTACCTCAGATTGATTTTGCCTACAATGCAAGAGAAAAGAATACTTCCTCGTGTGTAAAGAAAAAAATTAATAGAAGGCAAGGGAGAAAGAAACCAGCTGTCACACACAGGCTTTGAAAATGATACAAATGATAGCCAGGGTAGCTCAGTACGGGCCCTTCTGGAAGCATTAAAATGAGATAAGGATGGGGGAAGGAAGGACAGAAGCAGACTTCACAGACCTATTGCTATGGTAAGTACATACCTTTCATACCTGATATTGTCTCTTCTCTCTATTCCTCAATGGATGGGACAGAGTCCCCAGATACCAGAACACTTGGGAGGTCAATTAGAAGGATATTCCTGAGCATAGATGCACCAAAGAAGGCTATCAGCCTTGACTGTTACTCCAGTTTATAATGCAAAATAAAGGTATGGACCTTGGACCAAGTAACAGCAGCATATATGTCATCAAAGTATACCCTGGAGAAGAAGGCTTTAGAAGAAACTACAGCTCTCATTGAGTGAGCCATAGGAGATTTGAGTAAGGACAAGCTCTTGTTCATAGATCTGGGAAATACAGTCTGAAAGCCAAAATGAGAGCGTGACTTTGGACACTCCAGTACCCATCTTGGCTGGAGAAAAAGATACATAACTGAACACTCTATCTGGATAGTTCTATGCAAATGAAAATGTAAGCGATGGTGCAAATCCAGCAAGTGTAGCATGTAGTTACCCTTATTGGAGAAATTTGGAAAGAATACTGGAAGGTTAATTCACAGATTGAATTATGATTCAGAAGCCACTTTAGGAAAAAAAAACATGGGTCAGTTCATAAGTCACAGGATCAAAGGTGAATATTGGCTAACTGCCCTTAAGGGCCATCTTAAGCCTAGCCAATAACCTAAGGTTAGAATCAAGCCCTGTACCTTGTGTCTATGAGGTGAAGACTTCAATCGTTATGCAAACCCACCTTCCAATAGGATAGGCTACCCTATATTTGTGGAAGATCAGATGGGGGGGTTGAGGATAATGTATGGAGCTCTGAAATTCTCATAGTAGAGGTGATGGCCACCAAAAATAGAGTTTTCTATGACAAGAACTTCAAATCAACAGTCAAAGCCTGCAACAACAAGGAGGAGGCATCTCCCTAAGTAAAGGGTGAAGAAGAAAGGTACCTCTGAGAAATGCATTGGAAATTCTAAGGGATGCAATGGGGTTGCTGTATTCCCTGATATGAAAGGAAGATATAGCAACAAGCTGCTTGTTGATAATGGAGTATCTGGCTCCATCATGAAAGAGAAACACTAGGAACTCCAGTATGGCCAGGACAGGAGCTGACAAAGGGTATAAGTTTCTGTTGGGGGCCCAGATAGAAAACCTTTTACACTTACTCTTGTACATCTTTCTGGTGGAGAGTCTCTGGGAAGAGGCAAAAATGTAGATGACTCAGAGAGAAAGCCTGGACTGCCTGTCCATCATAGGAACTGGAGAAACTATGTGGTTAGTTTGAGGGATGGGATGTCCAGGTGAGGTGATCCTGATGGGTGAGGTCCGAGATCTGGAGCAGAGTCCAACACCTAGGCTGGGTGTATTAGATGCATCTATACTATATAAGTGAACACACTAAATTGTGAACGCTATATAATCGACCCACTAACATCGAAAAAACAAAATGTCGAACAAAGATCAGCGATTTTTTTTCCCAGGGAAAAAAAATCGCTGATCCATAAAAAAAAAAAAAAAAAAAAAAACACATAATAAAGTGGAGAGCTCTGTCCCCCACATGCCCCCTACTTAAATATACCAACTCCGAGAACGCACCACAGTGGAGGAAATGACAAAGTCCCAAAAACGGCCCAGTGATTTTTTTTTCCCTAGGAAAAAAATTGCTGTTCCGTGCTTTTGGGATTTTGCCATTTTGGGTAAGTAGGTTTGCTTAAGCAGCATTCACAATTTAGTGCGTTCACTGACTTAATAGGGACCATCAACCACAAACTAGAAAAACAAGTAAAATAATTGAAACCAAAAAATAAATAAAAGGCAGAAGGATCAGGTCTGAATAAGTCCAATCAGTTGATCGGATGAAAAGCGCTTCACGTTACTTTTTCTGTTGGTTTTATTAAACATTCGAATGGTTTGGTGCCTCCTTCTGCCTTTTATTTTTTAATAGGGACCCTATTAGATGATCCCAGAGAAAGGGAAACTACATTTGTCAAGGCCAGTAAGGGTCTATGAGAATTATTGTGGCCTTTCTTGCTAATGCCTTCTGCATGAATTTGGGTATTAGAGGGGTAGAGGGAAAGGCATAAAGGTGTCCAGAGGGCCACTTTCGGGGACAGAGTATCCCTCAGTGACTCCTCCTCCTGGGGAATCAGAGAAAAGTACCTGCCGCATTTGGTGTTGTGGGGGGATGTAAAGAAGGTCACAGCATGGTCAACCCCAATGCCTGAATATGCACTCTGTTACTTCTGGATTGAGGAACCACTCATAAGGAAGGAGGAGACCTGCTCATCCTGTCTGCTAGAACACTGGACTTCCTTGAAATTGCATTGCTGTCAGAAAGTGGTAAGATGACACCACCCATTGCCACACTCAAATGGCCTCTTGACATAAATGGTAAGATTGTGTACCTCCCTCTTTGTTGATGTGCCAAACCACCCACATGTTATCCATTTAGATCAATCTCACACCCAAGAGGAGACTGTCCCAAAAAGGATTGCTCTCATGTCTAAAATGTTGATGTAAAACTGGCATCTGACAGAGACCACGTGTCTTTGACTGTCTTTCCCAAGAAATGCCATTCCATCCCAGTTGGGAAGCATCTATCATCACCGTATCTTGGGGAAAGGTAGAACATAAGGTAATCCCTGAGACAATGGATGTGAGATCTGCAGATCACTGAGTGACACTTGAAAGGACATGGAATGCTGTAAGATAGCCCACTGAACTACCAAGGCCCACTGTAGAACTCTCATGTAATATTTGGCCAGTAGAATTAGTGTAATCACTGCTGTCCTGGAACCTAGGAGATATAGTGTCTAGCTTCCTGGCAGCTTCTGGCAAGAGAGCACCACTAACGCTTGCTTGACAATTGTTCAAATCCTGGCTTGAGGACTCTTGGCAATTTGATGTTTTGCATCTAAGAGAGCCCCAATAAATTCCAAGGACCGAATTGACTGAAGCTTGGTGTTTGCTGTATTCACTGTGATTCCCAGAGTTGAGCAAAGAAGGAACAAGGAGTCCCTGACCTGAACAAGTAGTGGACACACGCACGCGTGCACACACACACACACACACACACACACACACACACACACACACACACACACGCACTTTGCACATGCACACACACACACACACACACACACACACACACACACACACACACACACACACACACACGCACACACACACACACACACACACACACACACACACACACACACACACACACACACACACACACACACGCGCGCGCACACACGCACACACATACAAACTACAAGAAAATACTGTACCTGTTGACAACAAGAGAACAGGGAGTGCCTTCAAGAGAAAGGAAAGCCTGAACAGAAGCTAAAAACTATATGAATTATAGCTTTTTTTGCCTTGTATCAAGGGAGGAAGAAAAAGGAGTGTAACCTCTGTTCAAAGAAAGGAAGACAGAAAACAAATGAATGTCACTCATTTCAGTCTAACCCTGACTGAGCACCAAGGGCCACATCTGTAGCAATCAAGCAGCAAATGAGATCTAAGGTAACTTGCTCTTACAGGGGGGTTATGAGTAAGGGAAGGGGCATGAGCACCGGATACAAAGCCTGAGAGTGGCCAAAGTCAGTTCCAATATGGATCCAAAAACCCATATGTTGAGGAAAGGACAGAAGAAACAACATCAGATCACTCATTTGTTTCTGTGCATTTTTTTCTTAAAAATTCAGTCTTTCACTCGGTCAGCAATTTTGGACTTTTAAATCAAGAGTTACAGCATACAATGATTACACTGATCTCTCATATTGTGAGTAAAATACTTAATGCTACTCATTTCCCTTAAAATCATTAATTTTCCTAGCTGTTCATGTTATATTGAATCATCATAATAGTTGACAACCATTGACATCTTTTGAAAGTTAAACCCTGTTTTCAAAATATGTATAAATTAGCTGCATGTTTGGTTATTGCAATAGTTTATTTATTTGCTTTTGTTGACCTGAAAAGTCCACTGGGCTGGTGTGAGCCCATTTTCATTGGAGGCCTGGGGAGAAAAGCTCCACCAAAACATACATGATAAAAGAAAAAATAAACAGGTATTTTCAGCAAATCACAATTTACAGGAGTAACCAACAGGAGAATCAGATGGAACATTGAACAATTGTATGATGGAACTTATAAAGAGACTTGATAAATAGCTGGTATTCAATATATGCAAAAACTACAAACATTCAATATACACAATTTTTTACACCATGTGAAGCAAGATGAGGTAGATAGTACTTCTCAAGGGTGACACCTAATAAGGAAGAATAATGATGAGTGTGGGGATAGGAGGGGTCAACCGCGATATCAGGTGATAGAGAAGTTGGAGGTGGTACATGAGCAGAGTGATTGAGAAGAGAGATATTGGTGTAGTGATGTTTTTGAATATTGGGGCACTATTGGTGGTCCAGAGATAAGGTGGAAGAGCATTCCAGAGTTTAGCTACAGTGATAGAGTAGAGATATTGACCTGCAGGGAGTTTTGGTCTCTTTACTTGGACAAGAGATTGATTTTCGGATCTTAAAAGTCGGCTTGGTTGATAAAGAGTCAGAAGGGAAGCAAGGGCTGGGCATTCGAGAGGTTTGTAAATAATTTTGTGCGCTATAGATAGTTGTATAGAAGTGAGGTGTTGGGGGAGTTATAGCCAGTTCAGGGATTGTAATGAACTGCAGTGATGGGAAGAATATTTTGCACCAGTCGCAAACTTAGCAATTTTATTATAGCAGCTATCCATTTTAGTTTTTAATGAAGACTGGATGTTTGTTAGAATGGGGGCACCATAGAGGAGAGTAGGTAGGAGAAAAGCTAGGGCAAGTGCTTTTCCTGGTAGTGTAGTTTAAAAAGTGTTATGTCTATAAAGGGTACCACATTTTTGGTGAGTTTTTTTAATATTGTTGTGGATGTGTTAGTCAAATTTTAAGGTGTCATAGGTTCTTAGGTGTGTACTAGGCTAATGGCCCTGGAGCCTTTACAAGCATAACCCATAGAAGTCTCCTGGCATCATGCCACCCGACGTTAGTTCCCAGTCCCTCTGTCAAGTAGAGCCACTGGAGTGATCCCCAGGGTGAACTTTCTATTACCGATCCACTCATCACGATTTCTCCTGAAGAGGGACAGAGAGGTGCTCTGCTTGACATCTATGGGAAGTCTATTCCAGAGCATGGGCAGTCTCTGGGTGAAGAACCTGTCCCTCCAGCATGTCCTGTTGATTGTAGTAATGAGGTTGAGGTCTCTGGAGCATGTGGTGTGGAGGGATTGGGATTTCTTTAGATGTAGTATTTCGAACAGAACTGGGTCAGACATGGCTTTGTAAGTCAAGCAAAGAGCGCCTCTAAGTAGGTGATATGCGATAGAGAATAGCTGGAGTCTTTTGAGTCTGTCCATGTAGGACATGTGTTTAATGCCTAGGATCCTCTTCGTGAGGTACTTCTGTGGCATCTCCAGCTGTTGCAGGTGTCTAGTGAGGTACATACCAAATGGGGCATTATACTCAATGATTGGTCTAATGAGGGAAGAGAAGAGAGAGAGAGAGAGAGACAATGACCTCTTTCTTCCTGGATGCAAAACCCTTGGTAATGAAATATGCCACACAGAAAGACTTTCTGAACACAGTGGCAATGTGGTAGTCGAAGGAGAGGTCACTGTCAACCTGTGTCCCCAGATCTCTTATAACACTTTCAGTGTTCAGTGGGTTCCCATCGATGTGGTAATGAGTGGGAACAGAGTTTTTCCCAAAAGGGATGACGACACATTTTTTTGCCATTAAGCTTAAGGCCATGGTTTTGACACCAGTCATTGGTCTCAGTGGGGCCTTTCTGTAGGATGTCTGCATCACTTTGGGAGTTAATAATGGCTCCCAGCTTGTAGTTGCCTGCGTCATCTATAGTAAATCCAAGTAACTTAGTATGGATGACTACCTCTAAAGCAGTTTTGTTAGAAGAGCAAATGATAAATTCTGATTTAATAGTGATTTTTGGGTGGGTATAAAGAGCAGGAGTTTGGTTTTATTGGGGCTATGGGCAAGGTGGTTATTTCTCATCTAGGTTTCGGTAGTAGAGAAAGCATTTTGGGTGGTGATCAGAAGCTCTGTTTCTGAGGTGCCAGAGCAGACAATAGTAGAGTCATCTGCATATTGGACTACAGATCTGTGAGTGATAATGGAGTGAAAGTCGTTAATGAAAATACTGAACAGAAAAGGTCCTAAAATGGACCCTTGGGGGAACTCCAGTGGAAGTAGTGAGGAAAGGTGAGAGGGAGTGTAACCATTTGGTGGATTGTTGCCTGTTTGTGAGATTACTGGTAAACCAGTCAAGAATGGGAATGGACAAGCCTAGGTATAAGAGCTTGGAAAGAAGGAGAGAGTGGGAGACAGTGTCAAAGGCCTTAGAGAGATCAAGGAACAGTGCAGAGACAAGTTTACCATCATTGCAATTGTGGTTAACAGGGTTCAAGAAGGATAGGAGAGTGGTTATAGTGCTATGACCAGGTCAAAAGCCATGCTGAGTGATAGAAAGGAGTTGGTTTTTGGGGTAGATAATTCATAAGTTGAGTTTGAATACATTTTTCCATTATTTTAGAGATGGGGTATAGTATGGCTGTAGGGCAGAAATTTGAGATTTCTGAATTGCTGCCGCCTTTGTGTAAGAGAATTACACAGATGGAAGGTACATAGGATTCTTGGATATATCTGTTAATGAGAATACGTATGGGGTAACAAATGGATCTGGCTGAAATTTGTAGGTATTCAGGGGGTAAACTGTCTGGGGCAGTGCTACCAGGTTTAAGTTTTAGCAAGAGTTTAGTTATAGTGGAAGTAGGAATAGGAAAGAAAGAGAAAGTCTGAGAAGAAGGGTTTGCTGAGGAGTAGTGTGTGGGTATTAGGTTGTTGTTATGACTAGTTTGAGGAAAGGTAGAAGCAAGTTTGGATATGGTGTCTATAAAGTAGAAATTGAAGAGGAAAGCTGTTTCAATGGGGTTTTCTCAGTTTTTGGGCAAGGGTTGCTTTTGGTGCCGGGGTTTAGTAGAGTAGAGACTGAGTTCCAGAATCTTCTTGGGTTGTGGTTGCAGTCATTTTGGAGATGGAGGTAGTATTTTTTTTTTATGTCATTAATAACTAGACATTTCACCTGATTGCGGAGCTGTTTGAATAGCTGGAATGCGATGGGGATTTTACTTTTCTGCCATTTTGTTCCATGCTCTGTCTCTGGTAGTCATAAGTTTTTTGGTTTCTCTAGAAAGCCAGATTGCATAATTTGTTTTTATTCTTTTGTTTCAGAGGGGGGCCATTCTATTGAGTATGCTAAGGAATGTTGAGTTGAAAAATTCAACTGCTTCATCTAGAGGTAAAGATTTTAGAATGCTCCAATTAATTTTACTTAGCATTTCATTGAAGTTTGTTGAGCTGAAATTAGCTAGCATTCTGGAGGGTTTGTATTGATGATGGTGTAAAGTTGTGGAGGTGGAGCAAGTTATGCAGGCAGGCAGGTGGTCACTAATATTGCAGGGTCAAGTTCCAGATGATGTAATTTTGTTGGTGTCAGATACTAAAATCCAGTCTAGTATGGATCCATTATTGTTGTTGTTACTAGGTCAAGTTTTACTAGTAATGAGCTGAGTGAAGTTATAGGGATTGATGGCAACATTTGCAGAAGGAGTTATATGATCTAGCCAGTTTATGTTGACATCCCCTAGAATTATTGTTTCTTTGTGGATATTGTTTGAGGTTGAGGCTAAGATTTCTTCTAATACAGGAATATTGTTGCCTTTTGGGATGTGTACTACTATCAAACACAGACTTTTGAAATTGTTCATTTTAGCTGTGCTATGATGAGTTCGGCTGCTGAGAATTGGGGAATAGAGTGAGTATGGAATGATGGTGAAAGAGTTAGGGTAGAGAAGAGCAACTCCTCCCACTTTCTTGTGGGATCTATCTGATCTTAAACAGGAGAAACTTGAAGGGAGAAATTTGGTGTCTTTTATATGTGGCTTTAGCCATGTCTCAGTTACAGCAATTATGTCGGGTCTGTAATGGGATATCCAAGCATGGAATTCTGGGATTTTGTTTCTAATACTTTGTGCATTTATGGTAGTGAATTGTAGGGATTTATCAGGCTGGGGGGAGCATATGTCCCCACACTGGGGAAGCATGGTGGTACTATCTGACTAGTGTTTTTGTAGCAGTTTATGCTTGGAGTTATACTGTGTTGTGGGGAGAATTGTATGTAGAGAGTGTACTGTGTCTGTGAAAGGATTGTGGGTTTGAGGAATAATAGTGTATTAGTGGAGTAGAGACTACAAGATATTATGGAGTAAACTTTGTGTTTGGGGGAACTGGATAGAAGTGAAAGAGGTGGTTTTGAATTGTGTGAGTGTAATGTAGTGGTGTAAGGTGTACAAGGAGCATAAGAGATAGATAAAGAGGAAGGAGAAGTGTAGTCAGCGTTAGCAGTGACATTATAAATATTAGGTGAGTGCATAGATAACATGAGGAGGCTGAGAAGGGGACGGGTTGCAATTTTAGAAGGTGGGACTAATTAATAAAGGCTGGTTGTAGCACAGTTGATTGGGATGCTGGTCGCATGGATATATTGAAGTAGGTAGGTTGGCTTTACAGAACGGAGCTTGTCTGGATTGGTAGTTTGAGTATGGGTGGGGTACAGTTAACTATAAATGTAATTAATATTGTGGTGGGTTGGAATGGGAGTAGGGTAGGGGAGCGAAGTGAGGCCAAGCGAAGCGAGGGGGAACACAGCGCGATGGCCTGGTCAACTTGCAAAGCATTAGAACAAGAAAAACAATCAGTAAGGTAGGTTGATGTTGAGATTATAGCTCGGACTGGTAGAAAAGATAAGAAAGGGAAGGTTGCATTGCTTTGTGTTACAGGTATAAGCACGTAAAGAGACAGTTATTTTATAGATGTTAGCAGGAAGGAGGCAGAGGGGCAAATAGATTAGGTTTAGAATCAGAGAGAGAGAAACTGATTAAGGGCTGGGGTGCCCTGATAAGTGGAGGGATAGGATAGCTAGAAATGGGTAATATTATAAGGGATGGTGCATCAGCCTTGAACTAAGACAGTCAGTTAGAAGGAATTGGAAGGTTTGGGATGAGAGCCAGTGGAAATAGAAAAACATAGACTGGGGGGTGCATGGGAGGCAGGAGGGTGATATACAATGATGATATACAACAGGGAACCAGATTGAGAGACCAAGATACACAGACAAATTAATAAGCTACGCTAAAAATTAGTGCACATACATCCACTGTTAGAAAACAGGCGGCAGTCCCAGGGTCCAATCTTCAACCAAATAGATAGGGGTCTCAGGGACCACACTTTGCTTGGGATTCACAGCATTCACCAGTGTAAATGAACAGCAGCAGTAATGGGAGTATCACAATAGTGTTGGTAGGTCTCTGAGTCCAGAACGGTAGTCGTACATCACCCTGGGGTGGTCAAGATGGCTAGAGGACAGGAATAGTGGAAAAGAGTTGACCAGTTGTAGTCCTTTTGAATACTAAACATGGTTTCCTAGTACATATAATTTTATTGTACACTGGCTATTGCAAAATTTGATCATTAAAAAGTTCCTCCAATACTACTTTTCTAATTATTTTCTTGTGCAACGTATCACAATACAAAAATCATAGTATAATATTACCGACTTCAATTTTACTGTCAACAATCATGCTGTATAAGGCATTTTATAACACAAACACTGACACAAGCTTTTTTGATATTCACAATTACTTTTTATACCGTTTTATTGATATTTTATTCACACAGCCACCTTCTTTTACATCTTGATCAGTAAAAGCTTTTCTTCTTGCTTGCTGCATCCCAATATCCTTTTCACTTTTTTAGCCAATGTATGGTGCTTCTCGAATGTAAATGGATCGTGCATACATGAAGCTGTTGCCATTTTCTGTGCATACTGCACAACGTGCATTACACAGAAGAGCACTGTTAAATGCATAAACACAGCTGTTGTGTTTCCAAGTATCATTCATTTACAGTAGCTGCTGCTCAATGGGCTCACCCAGCTGTCACATACATATTGCGCGTGTGCATTAACTAGCACTTATGGTGCAGGTACTTTATAATCAACCAGACTCAACACTCTCTGAGTAACTGATTCAATGCATCACCAGCATGTTGCTACGCAATAACCCATTCACTACCAGACCCTGTCCATCTGATGTAAGTATTACAAGTTACATTGAAAATGTATTATGACACTGTTTTAGACTATGGAACACTAACAGTTTTGGGTCGAAATAATGGTTAAAGTATTTACCTCACACACACAAGGTACAGGATTTGATTCTCATTTGTTTGCCGTCTGGTTATTGGCTAGGCATGTAATAGTCTGTAGAGTGAGTGCCTAGAATTAATCTATGTCCAAGGCAAAAACCTTCAATCTGGTCACCCCTTAAGAAAAAATATTGAACATAACCCACCAAACCAGGTTCTAAAAGCACTCTTCAAGGCCAAGAAAACCAGCTGTCAGATAGGACCCAGGAAGTTAGGATAGGTGAGTCCACCTCACTAATGGAGTCCCACTGACGTCAGTGCTGGGTCCTCTCCTTTCTGGCATCTACTTCTTAAAAGTCAAGACCAATGTCTAGGGCCTCTGGCTGACCAAGTTTGCAGATAATTGCAAACTGGGAGCAGTCAGAATCCATCCAAGACACTAATATCCTCCAGGAAGAGCAAATACAGACAAATAAATGGTGCCATAGATATGGCTTAAAACTCAATGCCAGAAAATGCACAATACCACCCTTTCAGAAGTCAGCTATCCCAGCAAACTTCCTCATTGATAACACACCCCTAAAAGTAGACACTGTAGTCAGGAATTTGAGGATGCAGGTAGACAGTATATGGCTTTTGACCAACATGTGTTGAAGGTAGTAATTACATCATTCTAGCTTACTGAACTTATAAGCAAGGGTGTGGTATCTAGATCCAAGGAATTCATTGTTCCACTGTACTCAGCCCTCATCAGACCCTTCATTGAGTATAATGCCCCCATTAGCATGTACCTGACCAGACACGTGCAATGGCTGGATCCCATTCTGATGAACCTCTTGCATATCTGCAACACAAATAGCATCAGAACTACCTGATCCAGAGAATTAAACCTTGCTTGCAACAAAAATAGGACATGTCAGAGTGACAGGAATGTGTTCAGAGACTATCCCTTCACCGGAACAGGCTTCCCATCCATGTGAACCAGAGTTCTTCCCTTACCCCTATTCATGCATAACCTGGACTACTGGATGGCAAATCAGAAATTCACCCCAGTCTGTCACCTATGTCTGTAATAGATAGAGGCAACGTGTAAATGTTTGACCACCCATGGCCCAGCTTACACATACTCCTAAAAATAACCTTGTAGGGCACCAAACTTATTGCATAAATTTGGGATGCATATCTAGGCTTGAAAAGGCCCTAGTGTAGATCTATGAACCTATCATAAATGCATTCAAATTATAATTTTTTGTGTCATAACATTTTATTCTTCACACAAAACAATGTAATACTTGAACAACTCTCATTTTTTCATATTTGTTCGAATGCCTCATTTATTCAATTTTTTTAGCACAATTTTCAATTGTTATTTCCAGTAAACAGTGCAAAGGATGAAGATGACAGGCTGTTAATTAGCTGCTTTATGTAGCACAGGATTTGATTCTTTCATCCTTTATTTGTATATCTTATGACTTTAATCAAGTCACTTAACTTGACAGCACTCCTACATCACCCTGACAGGAACACCTGTATCCAGAGGCCTTCTTCAGTTCACAGATCAAAAAATGGAAAAAAAAATGGAGGCCCCATGTGGAATAGATTATCACCTGCCACTGGTGCCTGTCCTTAATCTTAGACGCCTGGAGTCACTCTTCATTCCCAAAGACCTAATCCGAAATCCTCCCATCACCTGAGAGGAGATTGATGTATCCCAATTTAGAATCATACTCATGACCATAGGCATATTTATATTCCCTACCCATTTCCCTGCCCCAGCATACTAACACCAAGCTCTTTGCCATCGAGTATACTTATTCAGATTTGCATATATTTTATTGGAAACTCCACCCACCATCAGTGTTAGCTACTGTATGCATTTTCACTGTTTTTATTATTTTGCTGTTGTTGAACTTTTATTCTCATGTTTCTGAACCTGGTTGTAGAAAATCTTAAGTACAATTATCAAAAAAGAATGCCTTAATTCTACCATCTTGTTTTCTATTCATAGCTCCACTGTTATCCAGAATAGTTTGGTAAGTGTGTGTGTGTGTGGGGGGGGAATGCATGCGTGCTTGTACATGTATGCATGTGTATCTCTGTATGTGTGCAGACTCAGGTGCATGCAAGCAAGCATAAAAAATAAAATGTGAACCTTTTATCATTTCTTACTGAAAATAACTTTTTGTGGTGTAATCTTTTCAATTCAATAGCATCTTCTGTTAATACATGAAAAAGAAATGCCTTTCAAGAATAATTGCACTGGCATCAGGCTTTATGGATCCAGCAAGTTTGCAGAACAGAGAGTGAGGGAAGGTGAACACGTTTTTGTGTTATGCCACAAAGACTAGACTCTTTAGGACTGTAAGCATCTCCACAAATATATTTATATTTCAAACAAAGAAAACAAGATATATCTTGTGGCTCTGAGTTTGCTGAAGATCTAAAGACATTGTTGAAGGTGACTGGTTGCATATTTTTGAGTTTGAGTAGATTTGAATTCTACAAGAGACAAATAAAATGACAAACTATGTTTCAGTGCAAAACAGTAACAAATCTATAAGCAGAATTTTAATGACACAAGTGCCGTGATTCATAAACAAATGCTAGTTTCTTTAAGAAAAAATGCCAACTAAAAATGTCATCTGGTAAGGGCTGTATCAGCGTCATGGGTGGTATCCATACATCTCAACCTCTTATCGCAAGAAATCTGTACTAAGCCAGAAATAATAGGGGGAGGCCCAAAAATAAGGACACGTTTTAAATATTGCTCCTATAAACTTAGAAAGTTGCTAGAATAACAGATTTTGCATCATTATATATTTTCTGAAGGATATAAAGTTGAAACTCAAATGTCTGTCATTATTTAGTATTTAGTGACTGCAGTCATCCAAGATTTGCCACAAAACCACAAATTTTATGAGGAACAATCTGAAAATAAGAGGCAAAAATCTGGACATTCTGCAAAAATCTGGACAGTTGAGAGGTATGGTGGTATCCAGAACACATATAAGCACATATTTTGGCCTGTTAGTAATGCCATGTTAAAGGCTTAACTTGACAGTGTTATGCCTGTTCACTTATTGCTTAGTACTTATTACAGATGGAGGGTACAAAGGCATCCATTCTGCAGAAAATAAAGGATTATACAACATTTAAGACTTGACAGCATCAGGCATAGTGTTCAGGATTCTCTTATGACAATAAGTTATTGTGATCTTCAAGTCACAATTGTTCTTAATAGTTTTAAAGCCCTTTATATAGGAATAATACTGCAAAGGAATTAATTATATAGGTTTTACTATATTGAACCTCACAAATCAGACACAAAATTCAAATTAGTCAAAGTCTAGATCTGATGGAAAGGAATTTAATTCACAAGCATAACTTGCAGACCTTTGAAATACAAATATAAAACTGTTGGTGTTTTCAGGTCTTTGCATGCTTTATTTATTTTGGAGATTCTTGGTCATTTTTTTACATGAATTTCAAAGTATCTCACTTTGGTGAAACTGCCCTGCCCAAAACTGACTTTTAAAAAGACAACTACTTTTTGTCATTAAAGACAATAGATTTCTTTATGGTACACTCCAAGTGCATTCTCCATACAAGGGCAATACAATTATACCACCTCCTTATTATAATCAAATCTGAAGTTACTGCACCTTGGAGAAAAAATGACATTGCACCACTGTAGTATTCTTGAAATAGAGTAACAATCACCCATATACATTCACAAAACACACACACACTCAAGCATACACATAATGGCATTCACACACACATGGTAGAATTAAGACTACAAACCATATTTTTTTTCTTAACCTGGCAAAAGTACTCAGAGGTAAAAGGCAATCTTATTTCAGCTTATTTGAAAATGAGATTTGGTAGGTTTTCTTAGAAAAATAACCAGCTTAACATTTTTCAATGTGTGTCCATTTCTTCACATTATGTTTGTGATATTGTGTGCTTTACTCTATATCTTATTAAAAGAAAAAAAAACATATCTGACTCCATGTATCACACTCTAGCTACCTTTACTCATAAAAAACTGTAGCATATTTCCATGAAAACCTGAAAACTCATGTTAATATTTTACTATAGCATTCTCTTTGTCCATTTAAATTTAATCATGCAAAATAACTTTCTGCTAAAAGTAATGACTTACACTGCTGTGCCTGGATCACCAGCACTAAAGTAGCCCTCTTCTGCATATGGCAAGCAACTGAACAATTAAAAAAATGCATCTATAGTAGTGGTAAAGGAGGACACTAGTTTCAGTGAAACAGAGCTGACAGTGTATTTCTTTCAGCAAAATGGACTTTGGCTAGCTTTTTTTTTCAGTCATTCAGTTTAATATCTATTTCTAAATACATGCATGTATGCAAAGTGCATACAAATAGAAAAAATGCTACTGTAGTTCAGAGTGCTGTCAAGGACTGAAAGTCCTTGAAGAACTTATACCCTTCCTTATGTAAAACATGTCCCTTACAACTGAAGGAAAACAACGGCCTTGAATTTTGTCATCTTTTCTAACTTTAAACATTATTAATGATTATACATGGATTGAGTAAACTGTGTACAATAAACATGAATTCATAATTGATATTGGTTAAAAGAAATTTCCAAGGTGATGAAATATCGATTTATCTCTCTTGGTGGAATATTCTAAAGAAATCATCTTAGACATTTTAGATTTACCTCCTGTGTTATGGTCCTTCCAGCACTCATAGTTATATGTGTGCATGTACACACACGTAGACACACACACACATGCACAATCTTGCAGGGACACTTTTCTATAAAGACAATTACATTCACCACAATTAGATAAACAGAAGTGACAGGTGCAACAGTTAGTAAACTCCCTTTTGAAGTAAATCATGTTACCTTTTAAAGATATTCTGGAAAATAACACAAAAGCAAATTTATGATATTCTGTAAAATATTACTTTAATGCTGTAGGATGCAACTGCAGTTACCTGCAGGAAGATGATGTTCTAGCTCCCTGGAACAACTCGACTCGTAGTGTATTTGCACATGTTCAGTACTGACTCACCCTGCCCCCCCCCCCCAAACAAAAAAACTAAAGTTAATTAAAAGACAAAATGTGGCATAATAGCAAGAATATTTGCTTGATGGGGCAGTACCAACCAGTTGGGAGTAAATTCATCCATGAACTCCTACTGTTACACAAAGTATTTATTTATTTCTATACAGCTGTTAACAAATAAGGTTCAATATCACAAAATATGGAGATGCTTACCAAAAATATTAAATGCAATTTGTGCAAACAATGTATGCAGAATAATGCTCTGGAGGAAGAGATGGTAGGAAATGAGCAATTTAAGAAATGCTGGGGTGAATGAAAATACAAGTATACGACATGAGGATAACAATGGAAGTTGTCACTAAGGGTTGTTCTCATATATTAATGTTTATGAACTCATGTTACAGCTTAAAATATGATGATTTAATAATGATGTTTACAAAAATAAACTGCAGGTAGTAATTATTTGCTTAAAAGATTAACTGTCTACCAAGCATTGGCTTATAAAATATTAATTTAGGGAATTAAGTAACAGACTGTGTAGGACTGAACAGAAAGCTGCAGTGAGAAGTAACAGTAAGTCCAGAATAAATCATTGTGTTTAGGAACTAGACTTGAGATCTCCAGTAAAGTAATATTATTTTGTTTTAAGTATGCGTCTTACCAAGGATTTGCTGATTTAGGAGGTTAGTCTTCTAGCTAAGGGACCTGAATACTTTTCTATAATAAGAAACCATGCATTTCAAGCCTCATAAACCTAAGGAGAGATGGATGCATGTGTCTGAAAGGCTTATTTAATAAGACTGCTTTAGTAAATATTATAGATCATTCAGGCATATACTGAAGACTGTTTCCAAGATATATTTTCTCATATAAGCAAAATATACCAGCACTGCTACCAGATGATTTTCAAAATTTCCTGCAGTTGCTTATTAGTACATTAATAAACTGTATTCTAAAACTCATCAGATTTTAGTGTGGAAAAACTCTATATGCAATGAACTGTTGTAAAAACAAAACAAATAACTTTCTGAGAGAATCTAGTATATTTGTTTTTAGGAAGTTCCACAGAGTGCAATCAATATTTTAGTGAGATTATTGTCCTTCCAAATTCTTAGATTTTTTAACTCTTTCCACATGCTACTGTCAGCATTATGTAGTTTGCTAAATGAATGTGAACCGAATGCACTATGTTACGTTACAATGTGTTGAAAGAAATAGGTATTTATTTTAGCAAGCATGTCATAGCTTGAAAGAAATACCTACATGTGAATATTTTCTAATAAAAGTTTGTGAGGTTTATAAACTCCTTTCACTTTATTTTCCAACCAGGTAAGCCCACTAGATATAATTGTCCTTTTTCAGGGATAACCCAGGAGCATTTGATAGAAATCACATAGCAGATCAATGGAGGTGGAATAAATCAAACTCCCATACCCTGTTCATAGGAAGCAGCTGATTTAACATCTCAGAGCTTTAGTCCTTTGTACTAAATGGACACACACTATTCTTGTTCAAAGATATCATGAGTATATAAAATCTTATACAAGACTTATATTGTTCAGAAGAGTTTTAAGAACTGTGTACCTTTTTATATAAACAGAGAAGTTCTTTATCGATGTACCATAATGTGCCCAATGTACCACAGGGCATCTAAATATCAGACAAACCCTTCATAAAGCTCTGTGGTTTACTGTATTATTTTTATTTTATGCTTTATATTAAATATGTTAACCAGATAGGTGGGCTGGTCTGAGGACCCTTTTCATCCATGACCTGGGCCAAACATGGCAGAAAGATAATTAATCAACAGTTTGCATTCAGATGACGTCCATAGATTACAGTCTTCCTCTTATTCAGCTAAGTGTTGCTTTTTTCTCAAGCTTTTAAAGATTTCATCAGTCTACCTGCTAAATTGCACTGTGGTGTATTGTAAGATGCAGGGAATACAAAACTCATATCAGGTGATGATAGAAATCTTGTCATATTACTTACTCTGAATGAACAACATTGGTTATACTACCCTTTTAATGGATATTCTACAGGGTCTCAAGTCCCAAGCTCTTGAAAACCAGTGTCTCAAAGCCAGAGACTTGAGTGCCTTGTAGCTCGTGTTAGATGCTGTCCATGCTCGACCTCAAATACTAGTTTGACCAAGCAGCCTTGGGGAGAGAAGGGAAGAATGTTTAGGATTAGGGAGTGGGGGGGTGTTGGGCTAGGGAATGGGTGGGGGGTGGTTTAAGGAGTGAGATGGGAGTTTTAGGTTTAGGTCTAGCAAGCAATCAAGGAGTTTAAGTTTAGGGCAGGGGGGTTAGTGTTTTAGGGGGCAGGGGGGTTAGTGTTTTAGGGTTAGGGAGCAATCAGGGACTTTAAGTTAGGGAAGTTGAGTGGAGTTTTAGGGTAAGGAAGCAAGAAGTTGGTTAGGAATTCAAGGTTGGTGGAAGTGGAGGTTTAGGTTAAGAGGGAAAGGAGTCTAAGGATTAGGTTCCGGTAGAGCTATGTAGTTTACAGAAGCATATATTGGGAGGGCTGTGTAGAAATGGGAGATCAGGCTAGTGGGAGTTCGAGCACTTGATTTTTTGAACAAGTGGCAGGGAGCAGGTGTGTCGTGAGCTACTAACACATGAGCACCTGTAGTAGACCACCTTTTTAATCTTAATTATTTTTTGTTGAGAGAAAATATTTTTATTTATAGATTGCTGCTTTTATTTTCAATCAACTTGCAGTAATCTTGTTTGTATCTGGTTTACTCTCACATTTGTCTGTACTGTTTTTGGTTTTCAGAGGGTATTTTAGTGTTGATTTCATTTTATTCACTGGTCATAATCACACTATATTGTAAACGGATTATTTATTTCAGGTACATTCTCTTGTTGTCATCTTTTTCATCATAGTTTCTTGGAACCCACAGTGCAGCAAGCATGTGACTTTCCTTTGTTGCATATCCATACAGAGGCCTTCATAGGGACATGACTACTAGTTGCGAACATAGCATGAAACTCCACCTATCTAGTGCCAAAACCCTGTGCATTAGAATTACCATCCTGGTGTTTCAGCATGAAATGTCTTACTAATGAGTTGATTGTGTTAATTAATGCCAGGACAAGCAGAAACAAGCCTGACATTATCATTGAATTGTTCTGCATGGCGATTTGGCATTTATCACTGAGACCTGACTAGATAAAAACAGTGAGTCATATTTAACTGCAGATGTTTTGTCAGGCCTTTGTGTAAGCCACAATCTTTGGATTGTCCGTGTCAATGGGAAAGTCAGTTGATATTTTGATCCTAAACTTTAGTTAAACCAGGTAAATTTTAGATCAGCCAACACCTTTGAGTATGCCAATGGGGCAGGAGTGAAATACAAGTTTCTCTTTATTTATAATCTTCCAAATAATCAGAAGATTATAAATAAAGTGAAATACAAGTTTCTCTTTAGTTATAATCTTCTGATTATTTGGGGACCTTTCAGCAGGTAATATGAATCTTCTTATTGACCTAGACAATGAATTTCCTAAATGGGTTTTACTGGGAGATTTCTGTGCCTGGGATGATGATGAGACATGTGAAAGTGTCATAGAGTTTTTGAATTTTTGATAAACTCATTTTCACTCAGGTAGTTTCCACTGATAACCAAAAGTTTGAATACTCTCTAGACTAGATCGCCCATCTTGGCCTGGTAGATGTAGACTTGGTGGTAGAAACAGTCTGTTGGTCAGTCTATTACTTAAAATTTGGACTCCTACCCATGCCTTCCCCTGATATGGAGTTGGTTAACTGTACAGATTTAAAAAATGTAACTAGTGGAATTCTATCACCCAAACTTGACAGCTTTTTCTCATGGGCAGTTTTGATGACCACTAATCACTTTCCATAGCATATATAATGCCGTGATTGGTGTATCGGACCCCATGTCCCCAGTTCACATAAATCCAAAGGCTACTGCTTGTCACAAGCTTTGGCTTGACCATGAGCTCTATATAATGTGAAGAGTTAGACAAAGTCTAGAATACCGCTGTGAAAAGATAGGCGGGCTCAGCGACAAAAGTAGTCTTAAAATGCACTGTGCTGTTTATCAGGCAGAAATGTCATGTAAGAAGGTAAATTACCTGTCCAGTAATATTTCTGCCACAGCTATTCATCATGAAATGCCTTTCTCATTGCTAGGTAAGGCTGTGAATCCCGGCTTACCTTGCTGCTCAGAAAGTTTTTTCTACCTCTCATAGTGAGGATGTTTTCTGTGTTTCTTCTTGAAAATGCAACAGTTGAGAGGTGCAGTTATTTTTTTCTTGAACTGTCAGAGTTATAGAACTAGGAGTAATGTTTGCTGAGTTTGGGTATGTTAACTATGACGACATCATAAGTAGCTTTATCTTTTTTTCCTGAGTATTGTGGACTTGATCCATGTGCAAATAGTCTGGCAAAATCTTGCCTGGAAGTCCTTGAACCAGTTATTTTATTACTGTCCATTCTTATTTATTTGTATTTGTTTTCCATGGTAGATCACTGATCTCACTGGATCTTTTTCATACTCAATCGGGGAGCTGTGTGTGGTTAAGTGACTTGCTCAGACTCACACAGTCAGGCAATGGAGGCTGCGGGAATCAAACTTTACACCTCTGGACCACAGGAAATAGCTCAGTAACAGCTTCGTAATCCTCAATTACATTTTAAAAGAGGCCTTGTTTACTCTCATTCTCATAATGTCATCTTTGTATCCAGATTGTCTTAAGAATTATTGCCCAATCTGTTACCTTCCTTTTATGGCTATAATTACAGAAGAGGTAGTATTCAGGCAAATGGATTCTTACCTGTCACCTCATGACCTCTTTGAGCCACATGAGTATAAATTTAAATTTTTGCACAGTACTGAATCAGCCTGTGTTCAGGTAATAAGTAATAACATGATGGCCGTAGGTCAGCAATTATATTTATCTTGAGCCTCTTTGACCTTATAGGTTCATAGGTAAGTGCTAGGCTAGCTGCCTTTACAGGCGATTTTAAGCTTAGCCAGTTTCCCTTTTTGTGCACAAAATAACTTCTCTTATTGGGTAATAGATTGGACTTATCCATCCCATGGTCGATAATTATATATTACTCCTAATGAGAATAATTGGGATCATACCATAGATAATTTGAGGGGACCCGTGCATGGGATAAACCATTTAGGAGCTGCCTCTGTCCATTAATGACCATTAATGGTACAGGGGAGCAGTCCTGGGGTAAATTTTCTGTTTCCATCTGTAGATCTAATTTGCACTTAAAAATGGGCAGGGATGAACTTTGTTTTATGTGGATGGGGAGTTAGTTCCACAGCACCTGTATCCTCTGCAAGATATACCTGTCAATCCAAACCTCATAGTAGCATTTAACACAGTAGATTGACATAATAGATAACAGAATCTTGACTAAGCATCTTAAAAGCTGTTGTGGTTTATGTGGAGCAGGGATAAACTGGGTTGCTTCTTACTTATGTCAGTCCCAGAGAGTTGTGCCTGCATTAAAATTTTCATTTAACTAACTTGTGGAATGTGGGTGTCAGAGGGCTCAATTTTGGCACCATTGTTATTTGTGGTCTGTTTTCTGCCCTGAGGAAGATTCTTAGAGGAAGAGCTGAGGGAGATTCTTAGAGGAAGAGCTGTTTGTCAATCTCCTGCTGATACCTGTTTTTTCATTTCTTTCACTCAGGACACTATGCAGGATTTTACATCATTAGAAAATGTTCTAGAGTAAATTCATGATTGGTCATCATAGAATGATTTGAAACTCAACCCAGCAAAGTTTAAGCTGATGCTGACTTATGCCACTATATGTCCACTTCGTCTTCCTGTCTTTTCCCCTGTAATCACATAATAAGGGAATTGTCTTGAATTTTTGTCATCAGTCCACAATCTGGGCATTGTTTTTTATGGTAAACTGACTTTGAATGGCTTTGTGCTACCTTTTGTTAAGACATCTTATTTCTGTCTGAAAATATTTTCACAGATCTGAAACTGTATACCTTCTATGGACGTTGCTACAGTGATACATGTGCATGTGTTATCTCACTTAAATGTCTGCAATGCCATCTGCTTAGGGCTCTTGAAAGGTAATTGGGCATGTCTGCAGAGAGTCCATAATTCTGTGATGAACTTGTTAATGGACATTGTCTTATCAAAAAAATCTGAAAGATTAAGACAGGACTTATGGTGTTAAATTCCATTTTACTTGTAACACAAAAGGTGTAGCATTTAGGGAAGTGTGATGGCTGCAATAGATTCTCGTGTGGGTAAGATTCTAGATGTGTAAGATCATGCAGAAGCTGTTGCAGGTCATCTATGAACATATTTATATAATTGAATAAAAAATCTAAATAATGCCTTGTACAGACATCCTGTGTTATTTCCATTATAGAAAAAATAATAGATATGAAGAAACTAGATGCCAGAGGGTGATTTCAATAGCCTTTTACAGTATGAAGATTTGTATTTGTAGATGTTAAAGGATAGACAACCCAAGTTCTTATGTGGCATTTTAAGTCTGAAAAGTCCATTAAATCAGATGGCTTTCATTTCTATTTTTTATCCTTTGATTTGTTATTATTGATTGCTTGTACTGTGCACTTTTTAACTGGCTATTTTTAACACAAGAATCAGTTTCTTATTTGTATTTAAGCTTTGTTTTTTATACATGTATTTAAACTGATGAAATCTCAGAGACAAAGATATAAAAGCACATAAAGTCAGGTTTACTTAGTATCTTTGCCAGGAGGAGTTTTTTTGTTTTTTTTTTGGGGGGGGGTGGGTTTATGACTGTACTTCTTGATGATAGTCCATGTAGTATGAAGTCTGAATGGCAGCACATTATCCAGAGAAATACCAAGGTTCTTATATTGCCCAACTTGTTGCATTACGTGTGTATCGCTGATTTGTAAGTTAGATGCTTCTGGCTGCTCCATCTCAGCTCGATTGTGATTTTGTATGTGTTTATTTCCAGTTTGTTCTTGCACCTGTTCAACAGATAAATAAATCCTCTTGCAGATTCCGTTGCTGACTGGAGTAGGTGTTGCAGTATTGCAGAAGTAGGCCCATTGCATAAAGACTATTGTTTAAATGTGATACATTCAAATAGTGACTAAAGATGACAGACGATAGTTGAGGGCTAAGTTCAGAACACCAATATATTACCTTTTTTAATAAATATTCCCTTTGTTAGAAGATGCACATAACACAGTAACACTTGTATATCTGTTAGGAAGGTTATATTGCAGCCACTTTTGGATATTTGTAACAAAAGAAGGGGCACTTAGCTATTTTAATAGATGACAAAGACTAATGAACTCAGAGTTCCATTTTAGAGATATATAAATGGAGTATCATACAAAAGGTCTGAGACTGTACTGTTAAGCAATGTGTTGATTTCTCAAAAGGGGGTAGCTAAATTGCACCCTGTTCAAAAGCCATGCTATTTATCTGGAAGAGTACATATTTTTGGACATGATTAAGAATATGATTGTAGACTTAAACTCTCCAGCACTTTGGTTAAGATGAAAAGTAATGTGTCTGAAGTTGCATGTGGCAGAAGGGTTTTGATCTTTACATAGTGAGGTGGTAATTCCTTCCTTCAAATTTTGCGAAATGATTCAAGTCATATTGGATAGGTTAATGGAACTGGGATAACAGAACTGGTTAGTTACAGGACTTCTGTATAGACTGTACACCATCTATGGGTCCATTTGCTTGGAAAGAATGCTGTAATTTTTAAACTCTGAAGGTGTAGATCATTGTGTATATTATTCCTAGTCAGCCACTGTAGCTAGACAGCATGTACATATAAGTACTCAGCACATGCAAGAACAGTGTTGTTTTGTACAGTCAGTCACAGTGAATGCAGTCATGAATGGAGATGCACATGCGAGTGTGTTTGAAGTCATGAATCAGTTGGCTTAAGTATAGGTTTCAATTACAGTTCCTGACAATGTTTATGTACAGTAAATATCTTGAATCCATACACCACTTCATCATCCTTTTGAATGCGTAAGACAAGTGACATGGTGCCAGAAGTGGGACCCGAAGGTGAAGCAACACGCAAGCCATCATGCACACAGTTAAAAGTGGAGAAATATACAGGAGTGAACTTGCAAACAGGTCAGCAGTTATTCAAAGGTACTTAAACTCATTTAAATGATTTTTCAGTCGCTGAATGTGTGGCAAAGCATTCAAAATGTTCAAAATAATTACAGAGATAAACAAAATTTAGAATAGAATAGAATTTAATTTAGTTTAGAAATTATGGCTTAAAACCAGGCATACTCTCCATCTACTTAAATACAAAACATTACGTAACCTAGTTAAGAAATTGGTCACCAAAGACAAGACCTCTTACTTCGACTCTCCTCAACTGGACAACAGGTCCAACCCGCACAACTTCTGGACTACTCTTACCAAAATACTTTACCCTGGCAAGCCTTCTTGCCCCTCACCCTACCCCAACAAATCTTCTCCTGAAATTGCTACCCTACTCAACAAGCACTTCATTGGCACTATCCAAAACCTTACACCATCACATACTAATGCTGAAGCTATCACTACTACCAACAACCCTCATAACCAGAATCTCTTCACATTTAAACCTGTATCAACTTCCTACATTAAGTCCCTTCTTCTTAAGCTTAAACCATGCTCTCTCTCTACCGATAACCTACCGCCTACATTTCTCAAACTCGCTGCTGAATCTATAGCCTATCCTATATCCATTCTTATTAACAGATCTATACAAGAGGCTACAGTTTCTACTATCTGGAAATCCCTCTATACTATTCCACTGCATAAAGGTGGCAACTCCACTGATCCATCTAACTATTGTCCCATTGCTATTCTTTCTCCCATCTCCAAGTTGCTCAAAAAATGCATATATTCACAACTTCTCAACCATCTCCTCCAACACAACCTTCTCACTCCAACTCAGCATGGTTTCCGTCCCCACCACAGCACATCCAACGCCCTCCTCTCTTTCACTCATACCATAGCCAATGCCCTTGATAACAATCAGCTAATATCCTGCCTCTTCCTTGACCTTTCCAAAGCCTTTGACACAGTCTCTCACCCTATACTACTTTCTAAATTATCTAACCTCAACCTGTCTTCTTCCACCCTTGCTTGTTTCTGCAGGTATCTCTCGGGTAGGCAGCAATCTGTCAAATGGTTCTCCTCCTGCTCTCCCTTTATATCTGCTCCAACAGGTGTTCCTCAAGGCTCTATCTTGGGTCCCCTCTTATTTAATATCTTTACAAATGAACTATTCGCCTATTGTAGACAATCTTCTCTTATAGAATATGCAGACGACTCTACACTCATCTCAATCTCCAGTAGTATCACAGACCTTCTCACCCTTACTCAAAACTTTCTATCCACAGATAAATGGCTATCTGACAATCTGCTTATTCTTAACCCTAAGAAGACCAAGCTCCTGCTCTTTCTCCCCCGCTCTTTTTCCAATCAAAAATCTACATTTACCATAACATCCTCTAACAACACAATCATAAAACCTGAACCACACACTAAACTGTTAGGCGTCATTATAGATGATGAGCTCAAATTTAACTTACACTTACTGGAAAGATTAAAAAAAAACACACCAGTAACTTGGCGTGCTCTATCGGAACAAAAGATTTCTTACTCCAAATGCTAGACTTTCCCTAGCTCAGTTCTTCCTCCTGCCCACATTTCTCTACGCAGCCCCAATACTAACCAATATACAAGCTACTACATGCTCCATCTTAGCAAAACCAAATCTACTCGAGCTACACACTCTAGGGATATAAACCTCAACACAATAATAAATAGAACATGCTGGAGGGATAGATTCCCTTCGCAGAGACTTCCCTTACTATGGAACAGGGTCCCGATCTACATAAGACAGAGCCCCTCACTATCACTCTTCAAGAGGAACCTTGATGAGTGGATGGGTAACAGAAAGTTCACACCGGGGATCACATGAACAGCACTACTAGATAGGGACCAAGGGTACTAGCTGCTAGTACAAGGGTCTAGGGAACTACTAAAGGGGCGGTGAATACCGCACAACGTGGTTGGGCTAATATATGCCTTCAGGCAGATAGCCCAGTACCAACCTATGAACCTATGAACAAACTGCAACAAACTTACACTGCAAGATTCATTACTAACTCCCCCTACAACTCCCATCACTGCCTTGCCTTGAACTCATTACAATGGTTCGAATTCCCTCAACCACTGCTACTTTCTCAATTTCAGGTTATTCACTCCATTCTATACAGGCCTTCATCCTGTCCAACTCTCACTACTCTTGTATCTACCCATATCCCTTCTAAAACCCTCCACACCTCTAACCAACAACTTCTGAATGTAGACCATCCAAAGAAGAACACAGGCAAACTGCAGTATAACTGCTCTATAGCCCACACTTGGAGCAAACTTCCTCTGAACATCTGCTCCATCATACACCCTGCACACTTTAAAAAGGAACTCAAACATTATCTTCTCAACACTAAATCATGTCTCTGCTTAGAACCTACCTGATATGTCCCCTTTATACAAATGGTGCTCCTTTCCTCTGAACTCCTGAAAGCACCTATACCTTCCTACAAAGCCTATGCAATAAATTCTGATTCACTTGTGTATTTCTTATTTGATCACTTGTATATAACTTGTTTTTTGTACAAAAAAAATACAGATTAGGGGTTCATATACTCATTTCTTTGAGAAAACCCTCTTGCTGTAATTTTAATATGTTTGAGTCATAATTTGTATTAATATGTTATGGAGTTACAATTGGTTATGGTACTTTCTATGTTTTGTTACCTATGTTATCCTAATTGTTTTTGTAATTGGAGCTTTTCTCCTCGGGTCTCCACTGAGACAAATGTCAAATAAATAAATAAAAACAAAATAAAATGTCCAAAAGTGCAACATACTAATAAAAGCATTTGAAATAAATACAAAAGTGTTCAAAATAATTTCTGAAGTGTTAAAATGTACAAAAAGGCTAAAATGACCACATTTCTTTGCAATGTACTACTTCTTTGCATTAACTAAAGCTGTTCAAAGTATCAGCAGTTCCTGGAATGTTCGCAGTGTTTGCAGTGTCAAAGTGAAGCCTTTTCAAAGTGATTGTTATGTATTTGACCATATACTAGTACCTGCTCTATGCTTATGTTTAAACATACTTTGTTGCTATGGCAGAGGGATTTCACAGACCTGAACCACTGATGTTTGATAACAATATTTCTGAGAAATGGTGAGTGTTTGAATAAAAATATGATATTTTCATACAGGCTGCTTTTTCTGATAAAGAACCACATACAAAGGCATTCATACTTCTTAATTTAGCAGGTTCAGAAGCCATTGAGAGGGAACGCTCATTTGTGTATGCACTTGCCGTGTATGCAAGGGAGGGTAAGACCGCCATATTGTGATACAGGCTGAAACACAGGAAGACCCTGAGTGCTTGAAATGTAAATGTAGAGAAATGTGTAACCCTCAAACAAATATTACAATGGAAAGGCACATATTTTACACAAGAAATAGAAAGGCTGGTGAAACAATAGCAGCATATATTACTGACTTGAGCAATAAAGCTAAAACATCCAGATTTGATGATTTACGAGATGAGTTGATAAAGGACAGACTTGTGTGTGGTGTTAATAATGATGTAGTATGAAAGATTTTGCTTAGAGACAGTGATTTAACATTGAGCAAAGCCATAAATATTTGTCAAATATATCAGCTTACAGAGAAGCACGTGAATATGCTTATGAATAAGAAAACATGCTTGCAGTGTCTACCAGTGTGAATGTTGACAGTGTACAACAGAAAGCTAAGATAAAAAAATATAAACCAAAGGCTGCTACACCCAACCTCTTTGTTAACTATAAACTGAGTGGGGCAGCTTCTAACCCTAACCATAAACCAAATGGGGCCGTTACAAACAACCTTATTGTTAACTGTCATAATTATGGAGGCAACCATGAACCTAAATGAGAGAAGTGCTTAGCTTTTGGTCCACAGTGTCATAAATGTAAAAAAATGAAATAATTTCAAAGGCGTTTGCAAATCTAAAGTCGCACATGCTTTTATCAAAAGAGAGCATCCAAAGAAGCAAATAGATCAATAGAAAGCTGATAGCAAACTTCCTATGTTGATGTGTCTCTGTGATTGATGAATCTGTTAATACAATAGATTATCAGTTGGTAGCAAAGAGTGAAATATTTTATACTGTAAGGATTAATGGGAAACCTGTAAAGCTTAAAGTAGATACTGGGTCCAAGTGCAATGTTATATTAGTACAAATGTTTGCCAAAGTAAAAGCTGGTGAGAAACTTGATTCAGCAAAGTGAGCGAAACTTGTTGCCTATGGTGGTGAAGAGATTCAAACGGATGACGTAGTAGTTCTCACATGCCATTCTGCTGGGAACAGCTATGACTTGCAGTTTTATGTAGTTAAAAGACATGTGCAGTCACTGTTTGGCCTCAAAGTCAGTTTGACAATGAGACTGATTTCATTTAATAAGTCTGAACAACCACATTAGTTTTACACAGAAAATATTTCGTGAATATGGTGATATTTTCAGGTCTATATTAGAACATTGGATATTTAACAGTTCGAATCACTAAAAGTCAACCTTTAGTGATCGAACTGTTAAAACACTGAATGTTCAGAAAAAAAATAAAAACAACAAAAAAAAAACTAAACAGTATAGGCAGGGGGGCAAGCCCCCTGCACCCCACACCCCCCACTACTTAAATATACCAACTCCGAGACTGCACTACATTGAAGTAAATGGAAATCTCCCCTTACGGAGATTTCCATTTACTTGTTCGATGTTCTGCAGTTTCGCTATTCTCATGTCGACAATGTCAGATTCGATATTGTCGGCTTTCGAGAATTTAATATAGACCCAATATTTTCACAGACAAGCTTGGCAAACTACCAGTCACATATTCCATGAAGTTAAACCATGAAGTAAGCCCTGTTGTCAGACCAGCCAGGAAGGGTCTGTTAGCAATGTAGACCAAAGTGAAAACAGCACTAGACAAAATGGTGAATTTAGGCGTGATAACTCTAGTAAAGAAACCAATTTAATGGGTATCCTCCATGGTCGTAGCTCATAAGAAAGGCTCTGATGATATCTGTATATGTACTGATCCCAGAAATTTAATCAAAGTGTTTAAACGTCCTCATCAGCCGATATGCACAGTAGAAGTAGTAGCAGCACTTATGTCGAATGCCTCTGTTTTTTCAGTCTTAGATGCAAAAAGTTCATTGTGGCAAATTTCTGCTGGATCACAAATCTTCATTAACTACTTTCAGTACACCATTTGGAAGGTACAGATTCTTATGAATCCCATGTGGGATAAATCTGCCAGTGAAGTATTTCAACGTGCGATGAAACAAATTTTTTTCAGGTTAGCCATGTACTATCATAGTAGATGACATTATTGTAGGGGACAGTAGTGAAGATGAACATGATAGAAACCTCAAGAAAGTTCAAGACCATGTACATGAAGTCAGTCGTAAACTGAATTCTCATTACAACCAGATCCATCTAAGCAAGCAGCAATCCTTAAGATGCCATTTCCAGACAATGTTACATCTTTGCAACATTTTCTAGGTATGGTCATCTATTTAGGAAAGTTCATCTCAGACCTGAGTGAGCTTTTAGCACCATTACATGAGTTGACATGCAAAAATGTAAACTGGTCTTGGTTAGAACAACACCAAGGTGCATTTGATGTTCTGAAACAGAAAATTGCCAGTCCACCCACATTGAGATATTATGACATTCACAAACCAGTAACTCTTTCCTATGATGCTTCTAAGTATGGTCTTGGTACAGCATGTCTTCAAGAAGGCATACAAGTAGCCTATGCATCCAAAACTTTAACTCAAACTGAGATGCAGTATGTGCAAATTGAAAAAGAGCTTTTAGCAGTTGTCTTTGCATGTCCGAAGTTCAGTGATTATATTTATGCCAAACCTGTTCATATTCAGACTGATCACCAACCTTTACAGACTATTCTAAAACAGCTAATACATTCAGCCCCAGCACGCTTGTAATGCATGATGTTAAAACTGCAAAAGTACAATTTCAATATTGTTTATACAAAAGGCAAATATCTATACCTTGCAGATGCTTTGTCAAGAGCACCTAAGCAAACAGAGCAGCAAGACAATGGGAAGGCAGACCTTGAAGTCACAGAAGTCAAACCTTTTCCTCATCACGTCTTGATGAACTCAGAAATCACACAGCTTTAGACCCTGTTCTCCAGAGACTGAAACATTTTATCAGTCAAGGATGGCCAGTGCGACAAACCAGTTTACCACTTGATATACAGCAATATTTTCTTTACCGAGACAAGCTCATGATAGAAGATGAAATCATCGTGAAAGGTCCTAAAGGGGCAATTCCTACAGCATTGCAACAGGAATATATCAAAATTTTGCATTGTGGTCACCTGGTACTGATTCTACCAAAAGAAAGGCGAGAGGCATAGTGTTTTGACCTTCTATGTCAAAAGATATAGAGAAGAAAACTCTAGCATGTTCTATTTGCAATAGTACTAAACTGCACCAACAGAAACAACCACTTCAGCTAAACCAGATTTCTGAACTACCATGGTTGACAGATGCTACTGATATTTTCAAATGGAATGGCCAACATTACTTGTGTTAGTAGACTCTTATTCAAATTGGTTTGAAATCGGCCTTCTTCCTAACTTAACATCTAGCATTGTCATTACAAAATTGAAGAGAAGTTTTTCTGTTCATGGTACACTGCACAAATTCGTATCTGACAGTGGTGCACAGTTTACAAGTCAGCAGTTCAAGAAATTTGCTGAGTCTTAGGACTTTGTCCATGTTACTAGTAGTCCTGAGTATCCACAGTCCAATGGATTAGCTGAGCGGGCAGTTTGAACTGCAAAATGTTTGTTAGATAAACCCAAGAGAGATGGTACTGATGTTTTTCTTAACATACTCAGTCTCAGAAACATTAATTGAGATAAATGGGTCAGTTCACCTGCTCAGAGAATAATTTCTAGACAGACAACAACCACCTTACCAATCAGTAAACAGGTATTGATTCCAAATGCAAAGAACAACAAAGTGGTCAACACTCAACTTTTAAAAAAACTCCAGTCACAAAAGTTGTACTATGATAAATCTAGCAAACCTCTTAGACCATTAGGATAAGGAGAAATTGTAAGGATCCAAACATCTAAAGGATATGACCGAGTGGGTATTATCAAAAATATTTGTGAAGAGTCAAGATCTTATATTGTACAATCAGAAGGAATGGATTTCAGAAGGAACCAAAGTCATATACTTCCAGTCTCCGAACCAGTGATGCCTGTGCCAAATACTCTGTTTCTCTAAGTGACCTTACATTTGTTCAGATTTCAGAGAACAGTGTGTTTTCCTCAAATAATCCTAATGTAATCCCCAAAGTTCCTATCAAGAAGAATTCCCCAGAGACTGTTCCTGCTGCTAAGCCCAAAGTATTTATTTGACCAGATCAGGTACAATTTCCGGACCCAATCCAAAATACACAGCGACTTGGACTTGAGTTCTGATTTGTTGTTAATATTGAAGTGATATCTAGTATGCAAAATGTTTTCTTCTCCTGTTGCATGTCGAACAAATCAAAGAAGGAGGAAGTAAATCATTGCGTGTATTGTTCATAGTCAACCACTGTAGCTAGATAGCACGTGCATGTAAGTACTGAGCACGTGCAAGAACAGTGCCATTTTGTACAGTCAGCCAGAGTGAATGCAGTCATGAATAGAGATGCACATGAGAGTGTGTTTGAAGTAATGAGTAAATCAGATAGCTTAAATACATTTCAATTACAGTTCCTGACATGTTTATGTACAATAAATATCTTGAACCCATGCACAGCTTCATCATCTCTTCTGAAAGCATGAGACACGCGACAGAAGGTAAATAAGGTTTAAAGTAGAATATGAAGATGTGGTTGTCACCTTTGACAGAGAGGAGGTAGGCCATAGATTGGGAGAGTTTAGGTACTGTTTAGTTTTTCTGGTATCTAAGAAGTCATTCAGAAGACTATGGGCTATATTTGAAGGAAGATTTGAGTTGTTTTTCAAGGATGGAGGTGTATGCACCAGCAGATAAGAATTTATAACCATCACTGTATGCATTTCTTTCCAGAGGAATTTGGGGCTGTTAATGGGGGTCTTTTTGGTTATTCTGGATCAGGCTGCCACTATCCAGTTTTATCTACGTATGACAGTTCACCTCACTTTCTTTCCTATGTGCTGTCAGCCTAATAGATTTCCAGAGCTGAGAAGGATGGTTTACTTGTTTGAGTTTTCTAAACATTCTTTTTACTTGTTTGAGTTTTCTAAACATTCTACATAATCAGATTTACAGGCCAAGTTGTTTTGAGACTTTGAGGTAGTTTCCTTCTGTACAATGGGAGTATCCAGCTTTGGAGCTGAATGAGGATGTCTATGCATTGTCCCAGTTCATAACACAGAAAGCAGTGACAATTCCATTCCCTTCTTCCTGAGAAGTGCTCTATATGATAAAAGAAAGTGGATGTGTCTTAAGTCACTTGTCTGTGGCGAATAAAAGCTTGTTGCTTTGGAACACTACCTGGATTTCATGATTTTTGAAATTATTGTGACAGCTTATCAATGAAGTTTTAAAACTACTAGTTTCTCTGTTTTTTGTTTTTGTTTTTTTAAGTCTTAATAGTACAGAGAGAGAGAGAGAGAGAGGAGTGGTCACTGATGCTGTTATGTAGTACTGAAAGATACATTTGTCAGGACGATCAGAGTCAACACAGTCTAATAAGTGTGGTTATATATAAAAAGGTATGGTATTGTGGCAGTATGTAAAGACTGAGATATTCTAAAACAGTTACATTTGCTTTTTAAGATAGGATGAATTGAGTAGGCTGGTAATTACATCCTCTTGAATGGTGACATTTGTAGCTGTCCAAGGTGCTACAGCTTTTAAGTATGTTTCTGAGTTGAATGGACTGGTACATAGATGAAACATACAAAAACTTTATTGCTGCCTGGGATAAAAACAGTAATCTAGTTAGAGTGATTTATCAAAAGGATATTTTGTTCTGATTTCCTTAACCCGCAGATGTTTTGTTGCGCACTAGAATGCCATCCTACTTTCCACTATTACATAAGTGCTGTTACAGTGGAACAAGGCAAATCAATTGAGAAGTCAAAAGGAGAGAGGAATACTGGGTCTTTTCCTACATTATGTGATTGAGAGTATATCTGATGAGTGCTGCTTGACCCAGACTTAAAGAAAAGTGGAATTTGATACATATAATTTTACTGTTCAAGTGGCAGATTGTAATGAGGTGTTCAGAGAGCTCTTGAAGAGTTGCAGATGTAAGTTTAAGACATGAAACATATTTATTTATTTGTTATTTGGCATTTGTTAACCGGATGCCCGAGGGGAAAAGCTCCAAGTAGTACATGTAAACACAAGTAATCATATGACAGAGTAAACAAAATCATTTAAAGTTAACAAATATGATAACATAGTGAGAGAAAAAACATGCTAGATCATGACGAGTGATAAAGACATAATTAGATTTCAAAAGTACATGCAAGCAAAACAAAGTGATTAAACAAATTATAATTTTACGCTATGTACAGGAGATTAACCCAAGGCTATCTAACTCTACAGTGTTGTAGGCTATGAGAGACTGAAACAGAGACGGCTGCAGCAGATGTATTAGGGGAGTAAAGGAGGGGAAGATGGGGTTAAGCATTAGCGTGACCATGACTTAAGGAGGATTGTTGCAGAGATCAGCATATTACTGTTACTAAATGGTGACCATTGTGGATATGAGTTCTGCTCATTATCACTAGAAACGTCTATAGCCTTTTCAGTGTATGTCATCACAGGAGGTACAACTGTTGTATGAAATATGCAGAGGTGTTTAAAAGAAGGCTGTTTTAGGGAGCTAAGGGTAATATTTGTTTGCTTCCACCAAACAAAGGCAGTGAATGTGGCAAATATGACAAAGAAAGCAAAGCTATGGTGGTGTTGTTTTAGACAATGCCAATATCCCTGGATGATGACAAAGTTACAAGGTAGGAGAGCAAGATGATAGTGCAGGATGGCAGAAACAGAAGTAAGCTTATGTGAAATATAGCTCTAGATGTGGTACAAGCTAATGAGTTTTGTTTAATGAAGGAGTACATGAAAATGGAGCAGTTTGTGGGTGATGCATCTTAATGTAACAGGTAAGTATGATTAGCTTAGGTAGGATGTGATCATATGTTAGCAGTTGTTTGCCGAACAGGTTAATTAGTGCTGACAGAGAGAAAGAGAGAAGTATATGGAAGTGGATAATTAGAAGAGCTGGAGATAATACTCGTGGAAAGAGTTTAGCAGAGAAGGTTAGAGGAAAGACTTGCAATTTGGTGTTTTGAGTTCAGTGACAGACTGCAAATAAATTCAGGGAGAATAAATTGGACTGGGGAATACCAATTAAACAGAGGAAATTGAAGAGTGCTTTATGGGATGAAAGTACAGTGATGCGCACATAAGTGGGCTAGTACTAGCAAAATATTACTGGTTTAGCTTCTTTTAACATTTGAACAATTTAGGGGAGATGAAGCATACCTGCAGAATGTAAGATATTTCAACATAACAAAAAAGATGACACTTTAAAAGGAAAACAAGACAAAGGCTGTTCCTGTCTTAAGTCCTAAATATGTCTTGATTTTTTAGTTAAACATATAGTGACAGCTATATGCAGTTAAAAAGATGAACTTGCTGCAATAACAACTGCATACATAAGTGCACTGTGTTAGACAGCTGTTTTTCTAAACCAGGATTTTGCATTTAGCATGGAGCATGTAACAATCTGACATATGAGATAGCAGCAGCCTAAGCATTGGATATCAAAGCACATGTAGTTTATGTATGTATAAAACTATAGAAATTATACACTGTAGAAATAATTAACAAGCCAAGTAGATTGGATCAGATTAATATGAAATATGTTGTGAAACAATGCTTAAAAACAACATACACAGGTAACAGCAGGCCAGTTTTGTATACCAGGCAGGCAGAAAGTACCACAAGAAAATTTGAACTTGGGGCTCCATCTGGTGTTCTGTACTTAAAACTGCAATGAAAACAAATTTTACACTCTAATCATACCTCTTAACAGTCCGGATTGTCACAGAATGTCCAGACTTCTGCCTCATATTTTTGGTCTGTTCCTCAACAGTTATGGTTTTCTAGCAAATCACCGAAGATTGAAGTCACTAAATAAGGACATATATTTAAGTTTCAGACTTCATATCCTTCAGAAAAATGCATTCTAACATAAATCCTGTTATTCTATCAACTTTAAGTTTATAAGAGCAACATTTAAAATCTGTCCCTGTTTTTGGGCCTTTATCCCTCCATTATTTTATGCTTTGTCCACATTTCCTTCTCTGAAAGGTTGAGAGGTATGATTCTAAGACAATCAGAAAGATGTATGTGACTGAACTGTGCAGTGCAGACATGAGTTTGCAAACATCCACTTAATTCACACAGAACACTAGTCAATGAACTAGTGCAGTGAAGACTTAGCATATTAGTAATTAGCAAAATCAAGAAGTGAGACACTGGAATTACTGGCTTAGGAGTATGGCTTTTTGTAACATTTTGTAGTAGTTCATAGGTTCATAGGTGTGTGCTAGGCTAATGGCCATGGAGCCTTTACAAGCCTAGCCCATAGACGTGCCCTGGCATCGTGACGCCCAAAGTTAGTTCCTACTGCCTCTATCAAGCAGAGCCACTGGAGTGATCCCCGGAGTGAACTTTCTATCACCCATCCACTCATCAAGATTTCTCTTGAAGAGAGCCAGTGAGGTGTTCTGCTTGACATGTATGGGAAGTCTATTCCAGAGCATGGGCAGTCTCTGGGTTATGAACCTGTCCCTCCAGCATGTTCTGTTGATTGTGGTAATGAGGTTGAGGTCTCTGGAGCATGTGGTTCGGTGGGTCTGGTATTTCTTTAGATGTAGTATTTCTAACTGAGCTGGGTCAGACATGGCTTTGTAAGTCAAGCAGAGACTGCCTCTTAGTAAACAACATGAGACAGAAAATAGCTGAAGTTTTTTGAGTCTGTCCATGTAGGACATGTGTTTAAGGTCTAGGATCCTTTTCGTGAGGTACTTTTATGGCCTTTCCAGCTGTTGCATGTGTCTCGTGAGATACATGCCAAATGGGGCATTATACTCGATGACTGGCCTAATGAGGAAAAAGTAGAGAGAGATGATGACCTCTTTCTTTCTGAATGCAAAACTCTTGTTAATGAGATGTGCCACGTAGAAGGACTTTCTGACTACAGTGGGAATGTGGTGGTCGAAGGAGAAGTTGCTGTCAACTTGTGTCCCCAGATCTCTTATAATACCTTCAGCATTCAGTTGGCTCCCATCAATGTTTTAATTAGTGGGAACTGAGTTTTTCCCAGAGGGGATGACGCCACATTTTTTCCCATTAAGCTTAAGGCCATGGTTTCGACACCAGTCATTGGTCTCAGTAAGGCCTTTCTGTAGGATGTCTACATCACTTGGCTCTCAGCTGGCAAGTCATCTGCAAACTTGGTCAGAAGGTTAGTAAGCAGTAAACACACCAATTGCTAGTGGATACAGATGGAACATTACGTGGGTACAGGAAAGCACTGAGTAAGAGCAATCACTACACCTTAGATAGAAAGAGTGCGGCAAGGGATATGCACATAGTGCTGTCACTGTTACGTTACAATTACTGTAGAAAACTGGAATATGCATATATTGCTGTCACTGCTAAGTTAAAATTACTGTAGAAAACTGGAATATGCACATAGTGCTGTCACTGCTGCATTACAATTACTATAGAAAACTGATAACAGACAAAAGCACTCATTCCATTTGGTATGTGTCTTACTCAACATATCAACAATCTCAAAACACCTCAGAGCTTCCTAACAAAAAATATCTCTGGTCTTAAGAATCTTATTTACAGGAAGGACTGGAAGCCCTGTTCCAATACACCATGTCTTATGAAGTCTTGCAGGGGGTTGTGTACTTACTGCACCATTAGAGATTTGGTGGTACTTGACCTCTTATATCTCAATAAGACAAACAGCTCAGCTAGCACTAGAAAGAGTGATCCAAGTGATCATTAGTAGAAAATTTAACAAGATGGTAAGATAGAGTCATCACCTTCTTCTCTGGAATAAAATACCTCTGTAGGTTAAACAGTGTGATTCAATACCATCCTTCAGACTGATAAGTATGGACAACTGGATGGATGGTGGCAAGTTTACTCGAGGACTAACTAACCCTCCTTGGAAAGGAGTTAAAGCCCAAGGGTGCAAATTAACAAGGTCTTTGGAGTAAATAGCCTTGAAAATTATATGAAACCTATGTTTGCATAAGTGTGTATGACAGGGAGTGGTATTTTAGAGTCAAACACTCTAATGTTGACATCTGTTTTGTTGACACATTTAGGCTGACAGAACAGATGATTGACAGGTGTTTGAGCGTGACAATCCCTGGGGTAGAGGAATATATGCTCTTATCCCAAGGATTGTGTGATCTCACAGTC